>NC_053155.1:9632431-9782773 GCF_016835505.1 Polypterus senegalus | reverse complement strand
TTTAACACATAAGGTGATCTGCTTTGGATGTCAGCAGTTCGTTATCTCCTCCACACTTTGCTCTTCTCATCACTCTAATACAGCAGGTTCATCTGTGCATAAGACCTTTACCCAGAATTGTGTAGGCTCTTTGAAGTTCTCTCTCCATCCTGTTTTTGTGGTTTCCATCCATCTTATATATATATCTATATAAATAAAAAATATCATTAAGAACACGAGTATATGCAAAAGAAATGAAACATAGCACAATGTACATGTGATAAACCAACCAAAAATAAAAATGAGAAAATGACTATTTGAAATGAATTAATTGAACCAAAATAATCATAAAAGTCAATATAGAATGAAATGAACAATTTATAGAGAAATGTTACATTTGAAAATGCACGTTTTTTATATACCTACTATTATATAGTATCCAACACAGTTACAGGAAATGATGGATATCCTTTATACAGAAGATGATCAGCAGAAAATGGAGGTAAATTAGCAACCATACAAATGTGAAACTGTGACATCGATAACCGGTGGGTTGTTCCATATTTGCCTTTGTTATCAAAAACATACAAAGCGCACATAAATGTGAAATACTGTAACTCCGTTAAATCGATCAAATGCATACATACATACAAGTGTCTGGGTCTAAGGAAAGCACAGCCATACGTTTAGTGTCATTGGTCATAATGAGATTTACAAGAACACATGGCACAGGACTTGAACTGGCAGAAATGGCTTCTCGTGTATTTTGTATATATTCATGTTGAGAGAGTGAAACGTATGCCAACGTTAGGTAGGGTGCTGTAGAAGCCAACATTCCCCAGGGCAGCAATGTTAATGTGTGAACACCAATCTCCATCCCAAAGGTTTTCTTGTAACCATTCAGTGGCACACTTTGGTTTCTGCTGATATGAAAAATGTCTTTGTATGCAAACTAACCGTTAAATCATTCTTGACACCTGACTGTTTTTTTTTTTTTCTGTCCTCCCTGGCCATTGGACCTTACTCATATTCTATGTTAATTAGTTGTGTCTTATTCTAATTCTTACTTTGTCTTTTATTTCTCTTTTCTTCATCATGTAAAGCACTTTGAGCTACATTATTTGTATGAAAATGTGCTATATAAATAAATGTTGTTGTTGTTGCTGTTGTTGTTGACTGAGTGTATGTACTTCAAGAGGGCTACCTCAGGGGTCTGTTCTCAGGATCCTGCTGTTTCTAATCTTTATCATCCCTTTAGGAAACATTAAACGATTGATGATGATGATGATGATGAACACGACCATGAATGATATTCAGTAGGTAAAGAACAAGTTAGTTGTACGAGTGCTTCCCAAAACATGTTATCCGACTGTTAATGAATGAGTTTAAAGTATGTTTTATTGGGCTCCTGTCCAGCACCCACGTCACAAAAGTAGACTGCCAACAACAGGAACATCGATCGCCCGTATTTCTGTGGTCAAAATACATGTTTCACTCTAATTCCAGACATGTAAAATATAATAAAACAAATGCACTTACATGAAAAAATGCTCAAAAATAAACAAATCAATCAAAATTTCCAGAAATTGGTCCAATTATTTGAACCTATTAGTTAGTTAAAACAACTTGTAGAGGAGGTGGCCACTAACATCCAAATGTTGTTCCCCAAGGCTCGTGAAAGTCCATCAGGACTTGTGCAGACATCAGAATCGCATCTTTCACATACCCAGAGTCCGCTCTACAGCACGGCACATGCTTTGGTGGGCAGTGTGGGACCTCCGCTCAGCCACAGTTTAGGGACTCAGCACTGGAGCTAGCAGGTACTCACCCACTGTCTGCTAGTAGCCACCTGACTCAGCTGGACCTGATATAAGCATCATATGTACTGCTGGACCGCAATGTCTGTAAAAGTCCATGATGGTCAGTTGCAGATCACCTGCTCATTTAGCACAGAGGAGGACTCTTTGTGACAGGCATGGAGGGGAGAAGGAATAAGGATGAGATTTCCATCCACTACACTTAACAATAATAAGCATAATGACATTTACTTTTAAAGTCACCCAAAGCCACTGTACAGCAATACACATAAAATCAAACATTCAATAAATAAGGGAAATTCACAAGAACAACAAAAAGCAATATTAAAAAGAGAAAAAAGTTTTAAGTCAAGATTGAGAAACAGAACATGAGGTACATGACACGCACGGGGCTCCAAAGGCCCAGGGACACTAAAAGGCCTGTCGCCCACAGAGCGCAGTTTGCAAAACGGAATGGCTAATAGTAGAGAATCAGAAGAATGAAGTGAACGTGATGGAGCATAGGGAGAAATTAAAGAAGTAGTACGGTGGGGCCAGACCACCAAGAGTCATAAACACTAAAAGGAGAAGTTTATATTGAATACGGAAGGGAGCCAAAGCACTTTAATAAATGGAGGAATAACGTGCTCTCAGGGTTTAAAGTGTGTAACCAGTCCTGCAACTGAATTTTATACATATTGTAATCTGCTTAGACTCCCAGTAGGGATACCATACAAAGCTGCATTGTAACAGTGAAGTCATGAGCTGACAAAAGCAGGAATAAGAGTCTCAGTAGGAGTATCGGGCAGCAATGGATGGAGCCTTGAAATCTGCTTAAGATGAAAAAAGCAACCTTGGTAAAATTACTGATATGAGGATCAAAGGAGAGCGGGAGATCATGAAAAGCATCAAGATTTTTAACCTGTGCAAACAATGGAGACTTTTACTGAGAAATTGTCTTTCTTTAAAGAGCGTGGAGACGCCATAATTAAAGCCTCAATTTTATCATTATTTAATCTGAGAACGTTTTCAGCCAGCCAGTACTTGATGTCAGCCAAACAGGCAAGCAGAGCAGGAGGAGGCCATGATGGCATAAGCCCAGTGTGGAAATAAATCTGAGTATCGTCAGTAGACCATGCCGTCTAATAATGGCACCGAGAAGAAGCACATCAATGAGAGGGGCTAAACATTTGCTGTGTTACTTCTGCTTGTTTAAACTTTGAGCTCTCTCCCTGCGTTTATCTTTTCTTCTTTATTTAGGTTAACAAACCTGGCACTTCATTTTACTTTTGCCTTGTCGCCTGTTGCTTTGGGTGTGGACATCACACTCCAAGTGACCAAAACCACCTCAAAAGGACATAAACAACTGCCTCACATCCCCTCTGCAACCTCAGTAACACAACTTAGTACGAAATTACATCAATTTTTAAAAAATTAGGCAAGTGAATGGAAAGGATTGTGACTTCAGTATATCACAACAGTAGCTTTGCATGACAACCAAAAGGAATCGGGTTCACTTGGAGAAGTCAGGAGATGATTGGCTAAATGCTCTCCTTGTGTCACCCTCCTGTCCTTGTAGCTTTCTATCACACTTCAGTCAGAACACAGCAATGCGACTAGAAGCGGGAACTCAGCAGTCATAACTAAAATATCAAATCATCCCCATATTCTTATACTTTATTAACATCTTAGCCAAAATGGCGTTGCTATATAAGAAGATCTACCAATGCCAGTGTAAAACACCTACAGGAGCCAGGGTGGAACTGGAAAATAGATTAACTTAACACACACAGTCAGGAAAATACAGACAGGTGCATCTCAATAAATGAGAATATCATCGAAAAGTTCATTTACTTCAGTAATTCAATTCAAAAAGTGAAACTCGTATATTCTATAGATTCATTACACACACAATGATATATTTCAAGCGTTTATTTCTTTACATTTTGCTGATTAGGGCTTACAGGTAATAAAAACTCAAAACTCAGTATCTCAGAAAAATAGAATATGACATAAGACCAATAAAAATGCTTTTTAATACAGAAATGTTGGCCTATTGAAAAGTATGTCCATGTAAACACTCAAAACTCGGCTGGGGCTCCTTCTGCATGAATTACTGCATCAAAGCGGCATGGCATGGAGGCGATCAGCCTGTGGCACTGCCCAGGTGTTATGGACACCCAGGATGCTTTGATCGCGGCCTTCAGCTCGTCTGCATTGTCATGTCTGGTGTCTCTCATCATCTTCCTCTTGACAATACTCCATAGATTCTCGATTGGGTTTAGGTCAGGTGAGTTTGCTGGCCAATCAAGTACAGTGTTACCGTGGCCATTAAACCAGGCATTGGTACTTTTGGCAACGTGTCAGCAGAGAGAAGCATGAAGTGCTCTAAAATGTCCTGTTAGATGGCTACACTGACTTTGGACTTGATAAAACAGAGTGGACCGACACCAGCAGAGGACATGGCTCCCCAAATCATCACTGACTGTGGAAACTTCACACTGGACCCTCAAGCAACTTGAGGGTTGGATAAAATACAAGAAAAAGGCCCCACTGACCTAAAAAGAACATCTTTATTACACAAAACAACAAAATGATGCCAATGACTTGTCAAATTTCTTGTGCTGATTTCAATACATTTCTTGCTAATCATTTTTACATTACTTGTGTATTTTAATCGCTCTCAAGGTGATGTCATTTTGCCACAATTTTGTGAGCCCATTTTGCCATTTATGTCATCATTTGTGGATGTTTTGTGATGACTACCATCGCGTGACTCTGTGATGTGATCACATGGGCACAGTTTAAATGGTGTCACAGTGGCCTGTGTATGCCAGCGTTTGGACATTCTACTGGATGTAAAAACAACATTTACTACGGGCACTAGATTATTGTGGTTCAGGCTCTGAGCCCTGCTTAGATGTTTGGCTTCCTGATTTATTTAGCCATCATCCTCTGGCTCAGGATAGTTGTACCTGACCTTTTGCTACTAAATCTCTGCCTGGCTTTAGACCACAAGTCTAGGACTGTGTCTTTGCTAATTATTTCCTTTCATTCCTGATGCAAACTTTCTCCAGTAATCCTCGTTAAGGCTGCTTGCCTATCTGTTTACAACACTTTCAAGGTCATGTTTCAAATGGAAACCGCATTCAAAATATGCATTCGTGTTCAGTTGGGAAGAAACAACGGATTTTAACATTTTGGCAAGAAGGGGAAGAGTGGAAACAGGAGCAAAAATTGATAAAATGACTGGGATTGCCATCAGCTTTTTAACAACCCTGGTGACAGCAGTAAGTTTATGACAGTCAGGGACACAACAGAAAGAAGGGAAAAAGAATAAATAACAGCAGTCAAAAAAGGAATGAGGAGAGTTGGACAAGCTTTAACAAGACAGTGCGAATAGGGCCGAGAAGAACATGAATTAGATTTACAGATCATCTCTGATCTGGAGAGAACTCTAAAAATAAATAAATAAATAAATGAATATATAGTCAATCACCAAGAGGATTTAAGAATTCCCTTGACCTCTCATAATATTAAAAGAATAATGCAGATGTAGCAACTGATAATGCATATTTATATGTGATATCTGTAAATATGATAAAATGGCCATGTGCTCAAAGAATGCGCCAGTCCAGTGGCTGGTGTCCTCACAGACATCTTCAAAACATCTCTGAGCCAGTCATCAGTCCCAGCATGCTTCAAGTAGACCACCATCATACCAGTGCCAATGAAGTCATCAGTGACATGTTTGAATGTCTACCGACCAGTTGCACTCACGTCAATCATAATGAAGTGCTTCGAAAGGTTAGTCATGTCCCACATAAAGACAAATCTCCCTGCCTTCCTTGACCCTCTTCAGTTTGCATACCGCTCAAGCAGGTCAACTGAGGATACCATATGCTGTGCCCTTCACCTCTCCCTGACACATCTGCATTAAAAGACACATACAGTATGTCAGGATGCTATTCATAGACTTTAGCTCCGCCTTCAACACAATCATCCCTCAAAAGCTGGTCATAAAACTGAGCAGGCTGGGCCTGAACACCAGCCTCTGCAATTGGATCCTGGACTTCTTAAGCAAGAGGCCCCAGTCAGTTCGGATGGGCTGCAACACTTTCAGCAACATCACACTGAGCACTGGAGTGCCACAGGGCTGTGTGCTCAGTCCACTGTTCTTCACCCTGCTGATTCACGACTGCACAGCCACGCACAACACCAACCACATCATCAAGTTTACGGATGATAAGACGGTTCTGGGACTGATAAGCAGAGATGATGAAACAGCATACAGAGATGAGGTGAAACGGCTGTCCACATGGTGTGAAGACAACAATCTATCTCTCAATGTCGACAAGACAAAAAGAGATAATTGTGGACTTCATAAAAATCACATCCTTCCCACATCCCACTCAGCATCAGCGATTTAGATGTGGAGACTGTCAGGAGTACCAAGTGCACATAACTGAGGAACTTACGTGGATGCATAACACCTCATCACTAATCAAGAAAGCCCAGCAGAGATTACACTACCTGAGGTGGCTGAAGTGAGAAAAGTCTTCCCCCTTCCATCCTCACCATGTTCTACAGGGGCACCATTGAGAGTGTTCTGACCAGCTGCATCACTGTCTGATCTGGCAACTGCAACATATCTGACCGCAAGCGCCTGCAAAGGATAGTGAAGACGGCAGAGAACATTATTGGGGTGCCTCTCCCTTCACTACAGGACATATTTTACAAATGCAGTGTCCGCAAGGCCTGCAGCATTGTGTAGGACCTCTTAAACCGTTCACATGGACTTTTCACACTTCTGTCATCCAAGAGAAGAAGATACTGCAGCATCAGAACCAGATCTGCCAGGCTGCAGGAGAGTTTTTACCCCCAAGTTGTCAGACTCCTTAACACCATGCTGCCCCCTGGGGTCTTCCACATGGCCTCAACCACCTCTAAAAACAGAACCTTTATACATGAGAGCCACTTTCCTGCAAAGACGAGTTTGAATAGAGAAAAGAACTGAAAATCTCATACTGACCTTGAAGGATTTTGCACTTTGACATTCTTTGTAACATTCTGGCCTGTCATTGTTTACACTTCTTAAACAACTATTATCATACACTGATCATTTCTGTATTATCTATATCTATTATTTATTTATTATATTACATATTTATTGACTATATGTATCTAGATTGCATAATACCATACATTTCATCAATCTTGTCTCTGCACAATGTCTTGTCTTGTTTGTGTTTTAATTTTAATTCTATTTTTAATTTAAATTTTTTATTTGCACTTCATGCTGTTATACTGTGGACCCTGAGCTTCGAAATTTTGTCTTGAGATGACAATAAAGTTCACTTTAACTTTGACTTGACTTTGAGATGGCACACTGTGTCAGGCAGCAGAACTGGGATCCTTACCCAGCAGGGATACCAACAGAGTGAAAGAACCGGGGAAGATAATGTATTCGGGACATTTTCTTCCCCAGCACACTAGGTGGCAGCTTATCCAGGTTTAAGATTCCCACTCGAGGCATCCTGGGTGTTGTAGTCCCAGGTGGCAGCACAATGCCTACTTTCTGGAACTTGTGATTGGCCCAGAAGTGCTTCCATTGGGTTATGCCCTCAAACCAGAAGTACTCACGGGTCCCTGATAAAAGGTGCTGTTCGACTTCAGCCAGGAGAGCCAGAGTCAGAAGGAAGAAGACAAAGCTTGCCTGAAGGAGTGAAGAATAGAGACAGAAGGAGTGTGGATTGATAGAAAATAACTTGTGGTGTGGGAAACGCTTATCTGAGAAAGAGTTTCACACAATAAAACCCTTAGTGATACATGAGAACTTGCACTGGCTGTTTGGAGAGATGTAGCGCCCCCCGGTGACCACAGATGATCAGCATATGATTGAGCATGTAGAGTCAGGCCAGTTCTTTAGGGCATGCATTCCAGCTGACACCTTACCTTGTTTGTTTCATGAGAAACATCTGCTACGTCTAACAAGGTCCACGACATTTAAATGAAACTCTTCATTTTATAACAGGAGTGAGAGTACATAAACAATACAATCAACGAGTTGTTAAAAACACAGTTGTTCACAGTTAAAAAAAACTATTGACACCCTTAAACCAGCTCTCTGTCCTCTTGATATTGTACCATGACGCCTCGTAGTGGAAGCCTTTGATGTTTTGGGCCCACCTTTACTGGCCATTATCAATGATTCTATTAGTGAAGGGGTTGTACCTTCATTTTTTAAACGTGCTGCAGTGCGTCCCTGTCTTAAAAAGGCTGAATTAGATCCTGGAGTTTTAGCCAATTTTCGCCAGATTTTACAATTGCCATTTCTGGCTAAAATATTAGAAAGAATTATTTATAATCAATTGGTTGATCACCTTAACTATAAGACTGTACAAATTACAAAGGATTTTAAGTACAGTACCTTGTGGGACAGCCATGGCATCTGAATCCAGGACCAAGAATAAATATACGCAGAACAAACGTCGGTGTGGTATGAATAAAAGTCACGTTGAATACGACGTCACAAAGGACCATCTCCAAGACGACAGAAAGCCGTTCAATTCAATGACAACTAAACTTCAGTCAGAAATGGATTACAAATACAAACAACTATCTGATACGATGAAGGTCATAAAGAATTTAAAACAACAACAAAAGGAATATAACTACTGTGAAACTATAAAATTAATTACAGAATCAGTTCTTCAATCTGAGAATGGAATATAAAAGGTTAAACGATAAACTTTTATCCCTCCAGAGCAATGAACATACACAGAAAATGCTACAAAAGGATTTTGATGCTAAAATGGAAATTTGTAACACATTTACGGGATGTAAAATGAATTGGGTTTTAGAAGTACGTCAAAATAAAAGCCTCCACCAATAACCTGATTTTTCTGCTAACCAATTCAGGGATTACAGAACGACGAATGACATTCCTGATGTTTCTCCAGAAGACAGTATCTCTCAGATTTTCATTCAAAGTTAAAGTCCTGCAAGCTCAAAGGCTACTTCAAATAGAGCCATCAGATCTCAAGAGGCAGCACACGCTGTGCTGTTAGCTAAAGCAGACAATCAAAGAATATGGAAGAAATGCATTTAAAACCAAAAGATATCAATTGGCTTCGGAGGCAGCTATTGCAGAGTCCTATGCAAGAATGAGAGTGCTTAAAGGATGCAATCACAGCCCAAATAGACTGGATCCTTATAATGTACCTCTGAAACCAGACGTGAGAAGTGCAAAGCCACAAGAAGCAAGTATTTGTGACTTTCCACGTAACAATGAAAATAAAAACAATCCTTATCGATCGCAGTGGAGAAGTAGTGTGTTAAAGAAGTTATGAAAAAGAAAAGGAAACATTTTAAAAATAACGTAAGATGATTGTCAATGTAATTGTTTTATCACTGTTATGAGTGTTGTTGTCATATATATATATTTATATATATATATACACACACACACACATATACAGTATATATACTGTACATATACACATATACATATCTACATATAAATACACATCTACATATATATACACATACATATACACATATATACATATATATACACACACATACATATATATATATATACACTGCTCACAAAAATTAAAGGAACACTTTAAAGAAACACATTAGATACCTCAGATCTCAATATGAAGTTGGATATCTATACAAATAACGACAGGGCAATGTCTTAGGAACAAAAGGATGCCAAGTCTTTTAATGGAAATAAAAGTTTTCTGCCTACAGAGGGCTCAATTGTGTAGACACCCTAAAATCAGAGTGAAATGAAGATGTGGCAGGCTAGTCCATTTTTTCAAAAACTTAATTTCTGCTACTCAAAATGCTTTTCAGTATCTTGTGTGGCCCCCACGAGCTTGTATGCATGCTTGACAACGTCGGGGCATGCTCCTAATGAGAGGGCATCCCTGAGCTGTTGTACAGTCTGAGGAGCAACCTGGCGGCACCTAATGGATCGAAACATAATGTCCCACAGATGTTCTATTGGGTTTAAGTCAGGGGATCGTGAAGGCCATTCAATTGTTTCAATTCCTTCATCCTTCAGGTACTGCCTGCATACTCTTGCCACATGAGGCCAGGCATTGTCGTGCATTAGGAGGAAACCAGGACCTACTGCACCAGCGTAGGGTCTGACAATGGGTCCAAGGATTTCATCCTGATACCTAATGGCAGTCAAGATGCCATTGTCTAGCCTTTAGAGGTCTGTGAGTTGCTCCATGGATATGCCTCCAAGATCATCACTGACCCACCACCAAACCAGTCATGCTAAACGATGTTACAGGCAGCATAATATTCTCCACAGCTTCTCCTGACCCTTTCACGTCTTTCACATATACTCAGGGTGAACCTGCTCTCATCTGTGAAAAGCACAGGACGCCAGTGGTGGACCTGCCAATTCTGGTATTCTATGGCAAATGCCAATTGAGCTCCCCGGTGCTGTGCAGTGAGCACAGGGCTGCAGTAGACATTTGGGCCCTCAGGCAACCCTCATGAAGTCTGTTTCTGATTGTTTGGTCAGAGACATTCACACCAGTGGCCTGCTGGAGGTCATTTTGTAGGGCTCTGGCAGTGCTCATCCTGTTCCTCCTTGCCCAAAGGAGCAGATACTGGTCCTGCTGATGGGTTATGGACCTTCTATGGCCCTCTCCAGCTCTCCTAGAGTAACTGTTTGTCTCCTAGAATCTCCTACATGCCCTTGAGACTGTGCAGGGAGACACAGCAAACCTTCTGGCAATGACACGTATTGATGTGCCATCCTGGAGAAGTTGGACTACCTGTGCAACCTCTGTAGGGTCCAGGTATCGCCTCATGCTACCAGTAGTGACGCTGACTGTAGCCAAATGCAAAACTAGTGAAGAAACAGTCAGAAAAGATGAGGAGGGAAAATGTCAGTGGCCTCCACCTGTTAAACCATTCCTGTTTTGGGGGTCATCTCATTGTTGCCCCTCTAGTGCATCTGTTGTTAATTTCATTAACACCACAGCAGCTGAAACTGATTAACAACCCCCTCTACTACTTAACTGACCAGATTAATATCCCATAAGTTTCATTGACTTTATGCTATACTCTGATTAAAAAGTGTTCCTTTAATTCTTTTGAGCAGTATATATACACACACACATACAAATATATATATATACACACACATACATGTGTCTTAAGTCTTCTTGGGAAAGATGCAACAAGTTTTTCACACCTGGATTTGGGGCTCCTCTGCCATTCCTCCTTGCAGATCCTCTCCAGTTCTATCAGGTTGGATGGTAAACGTTGGTGGACAGCCATTTTTAGGTCTCTCCAGAGATGCTCAATTGGGTTTAAGTCAGGGCTCTGGCTGGGCCATTCAAGAACAGTCACAGAGTTGTTGTGAAGCCACTCCTTCGTTATTTTAGCTGTGTGCTTAGGGTCATTGTCTTGTTGGAAGGTAAACCTTCGGCCCAGTCTGAGGTCCTTAGCACTCTGGAGAAGGTTTTTTTAGGCTTAAGCATTTTTGATTGACATACAAAAGAAAATAGTTATTACTTACTCTACAGCTTCGAATTGGCTTTTTAAAAAAACTTTTTGATATAATTTATTTATGACAGTTTAAAATAAAAAAAGTAGTGCTCAAAATTATAATGCACCGTATCTAACAGGAAAAGGTGGTGGTAGGAGTAAAATGCTGACTCGCAGTTAAATGATCACTGGTTTGTGTCCGGGGGGCTTCCTTTCTGTTATTTTATTTATTTATTTATTTTTACAAATTGCTTTGAGTAGTAAGAAAGGCGCTATAAAAACGTAAGGAATTATTATTATCCATCCATTTTCTAACCCGCTGAATCCGAACACAGGTTCATGTGGGTCTGCTGGAGCCAATCCCAGCCAACACAGGGCATAAGGCAGGAACCAATCCAGGGCAGGGTGCCAACCCACCGCAGGACACACACAAACACACCCACACACCAAGCACACACTAGGGCCAATTTAGAATCGCCAATCCACCTAACCTGCATGTCTTTGGATTGTGGGAGGAAACCGGAGCACCCAAAGAAAACCCACGCAGACACAGGGAGAACATGCAAACTCCACGCAGGGAGGACCCGGGAAGCGAACCTGGGTCTCCTAACTGCAAGGCAACAGCGATACCACTGCACCACCGTGCCACCCTATTATTATTATTATTATTATTATTATTATTATTATTATTATTATTATTATTATTATTATTATTATTATTATTATTATTATTATACGTGTGAATGTGTGATCAAATTCAGCCGCTGTGTAGTGGGGTATAAATAGGGACACTAAGTGCTCAACAATACCACGAGTTCATTGAAATAATTACACAGCAAGGTGCACACGCAATGCAAACATAATGTGTATATTATTGAAGTAAAGGTTCATATAAATTGATTATATACAAATTTTTAACAAGTTGAGAGATGTCAACTGGTTAAAATTCACGAAATTATACATGTATTGCTGTATAGTCCCCATATAGTGTATGTATATTATTAAAATAATAATATAAAAATCATATACAATGGTATAGAATCTGCGTCGTAGGCTTATTTTGTGTCATATTTCTTCAAAGAAGTTTTTAAATAGTTTGCTTTAAAAAAATTTACAGCAAACGTGAACCATTAAAAATCGCTGATCTTAATCGATCAATAAATATTTGAACAGGTGCTCTAAAATATCTGTGCCTTGTAGAATTCAGTGTCCCTTCTCTTAGGTGCACTGAGATGTGATTGCTGAGGATCTCCTCTTGTCCGCGTGCCTTTGCGCGCCGCTTGTCTTTTGTGTTAACGCATGCTCCGTTGAAAATGCTGTCATATCTGTTAGTAAACACGCACGCGCAGCGATGTCCTGATGTCTGCGTTCTAAGGCTGCAGGGATATTAAACGCTATTGAAGTTTTACTGGGGTGCTCTGTGATTGACGGCGGACAGTAAACTTTGTTAAAATGATATCGAAAAATACCAGCCGTCAGTTGTGTTTTCAGTCGTTTTGACGTGTTTACTGTTCTGTTACCAAAAAATTCTTCAACGGGGCTCATCAACAAAGAAACGTGGATAGTAAGATTTAGTAAAATATCAGTAATAATAATACATTGCTCGACACCCAGTAACACTTTACAAAGATTTAAAAGACAGCTCGTTAAAATAAATGTAGCAATCCATTGTCAGCTTGCTCTTAAACATTTACACAGGTGGTTTTTCCTGGGGATAAAAAAGGAGAAAAAAAAAAAAACTCATGGGAAAGGCTTTGTTGTTGAACTCAAATTTCACCTCCACCATGTGAGTCATTAAAACTATAAGAATGAAATATAGTTCTATATAAATAAATAAATACATTTCCTCTCACACCCACCCTTTCACCCCTGTACATTGGAGAGGAATCTCATTTTCACAGCAGGTGCAATTATCCTATAAAACACACAGGAGTCCTGTGCACCGTGTTTCATGGGAGATTAAAATTCATCAAATGTGTTTAAAAGACTTGTAGCAGTCTGTGGCATTCCTCGTCTGCAGTGGTCCGTTACAAAATGAACACCAGGCAGTTACAATTGTGCACAGTTTCTTTAATAAGCCTATCAGACAGTCTTTTATAGCACTTTCATATCGAGTGTGTCTCTTAATCCCTTCTAGCAGAGGAGACACTTATATCCACTGCTTGGTCTATGCTGTAGAGATGTGTGCCCCCTGTCTTCTGCTTGTAAATTAATACTGGAATTACAAAACTGTGCACAGTTTATTTAAAGAGATTGAAGGAAGTCTTCTATATAACTCATCCACTAATTAAAAAAAAAAAAATCAAGCGCTTACACTGTCTTTTTTTTAAGTATGTCCATCCATCCATCCATCCTGGAGCCAATCGCAGCCAACACGGGGCACAAGGCAGGAACCAATCCTGGGCAGAGTGCCAACCCACCGCAGGACCAAGTATGTGAAAAATGCTATATAAATGTAATATATTATTATTATTATTATTTAGGTTTTTTAAATCCAAATAAACCTGATAGGACTTCTTCCAAGATATGTGCCACTCTAGGGTACCAACAAAGTCAAACTGATTAGGAAATTTTGTGATCAGTTTGTTTAAAGTATATTAAGCAAAAAATAACTTTCATCATCTTGTCATTTCTAATTTGGCATTTCAGGATACAGTATATACTACAAATATACATTTAAATTGTAACCACTGACAATTATTTACTTGTGTGCTTGCGTGTTCCATAAAACAGCTTCAATATGTGCACAAAGTATAGGTGATAAAACACACAAATTCTGACATTAGTATGACTGGTGAAGGAAAAACATGTATTAGAAAGTATTCTATGGAGTTTTCATAAATTAATCATTATATACCTTTTGAGGTTTCTTGATATATTTTGTAATCAGATTTTTAAAACATTTTTTGATTTTTACTGCCACTTCACAGATCAACAATCCCCAACATGGTCATCGTCAGAATAAGTCTTTAACTTTTTTCCTGTATCCATTAATACATTTTCCGGGTTTCACTATAGTTCACGTGAGCCACTCGGAGTACATGCATCGAAGGTTCTCAGCAGTGCTTGTGCTATCTCGTGCGATCTTGCGATGTCCACGGCTTTATTTAATGTTAGCTAAGACCCAGCACTTAAACGTTTCTCTCGCACTTTCGCTGAGTTTGTGCCAAACACTAATCTATCCTTGACCATCTCATCTTTGTTTGCATAAGCACAGCCCTTTACCCGTGAATATTTAGCGGCAAAGTGTCTATTGGATTGCTACTGACTGACGCCCTTATATGGGCAGGCACTCAATTACATGGGAGGCGTGACAATGATTGACGCAACTCCGCCTCACAGGCGACCAAGCTGCAGGCTATGGCCGTATATATGTACATAAGTAGGTTCCAGTTATGACCGTTACGCGTAGAATTTCGATATGAAACCTGCCTAACTTTTGTAAGTAAGTTGTAAGGAATGAGCCTGCCAAATTTCAGCCTTCTACCTACACGGGAAGTTGGAGAATTAGTGATGAGTCAGTGAGTCAGTCAGTGAGTCAGTCAGTGAAGGCTTTGCCTTTTATTAGTATAGATTTTTGTCACGAACAGCGATGTAAAGGCCAGCATAGTAGAACGGTTCAATAGAACCTTAAAATCCAAAATGTGGAAATATTTTACATATGTCAATACTTTTTGCTATATAGACGTCCAGTCAGACTTTCTGAAGAGTTATAACGACAGTTTTCACACCACGACTAAAACAAGACCTGTAGATGTTACTCCTGAAAATGCTCTGAGTGTTTGGAAAACAGTCTATGGAAGGTCAGGGCAAAGAAATTCTACTCCGTGCACTTTGAAAATAGGTGATCATGTCCGCGTTTCAAAATTAAAGGTGTATTTAAAAATGGCTATGAGCAGTCGTTTACAGATGAAATATTTATTATCGTGGACTGTTTTAAACGGATCAAACCTGTATATAAACTAAAAGATTATGCAGGTGACAAAATTCAAAGGGCGTTTTATGCAGAAGAGTTACAAAAACTAAACCCCGATACTAACCAGGTGTACCGCATCCAGACAATTCTAGCCACTCGTGGGCGTGGTAGAAATAAGCATGTGTTGGTAAAATGGCTTGGCTGGGACCAGAAACTTAACAGTTGGGTCAAGGCTTCAGAAGTGAAAGACAAGGAGTTGAGAAAGCAAGAAAAAATGTCTAAAGTCAGAAATGGATTTTATGTGACAGTGCCGAGTAATTCATCAGCCAGGACTTTTCCCAACAACACGATAGCATCATTGACCGTTCAGCTAGCCAAGACAATAGAACTGGCCAGAGACTGGGAAGTGGCCTTGGTGGAACTGACTTACCCAGAAACGTTCAATTCCATCACTCAGCCAGCACCTTTATACTAATGAATCAGGAAACAAGATCAACAAAATGGATGTACACTTTAAACAAAGGCTATTTCAGGAATATAGGAGCATTGTTGTCGGAAATTAATCATGTCATTAATATCAACCCGTCATCACCTAAGCCAGTATTCAAATACAATCCTGCCAGTAGAACCGTTCGCCTGATGGTGATAAAGCATTTTGCTCCAAGTGTCCGGGGAGCTGGCTTACACTCTCGGGTTTGATCATGATAAGCCGTCTAACAAGTCACTTCACCCGGCTGATATCCCAGGTGGTTTTTCCACCATGTTCGTGTATACAGATATTAGCGAACCACAACTTGTTAGAGATACGCATGCGCCACTACTGAGATGTGTACACAAATGTCACCATATTTTTTGAAAAGCCACGCTACATACCTCTCACCGTGCAAAGCTTCAATAATATAAGGATCGAAATTAAGACGGATCAGAATAAACCAGTTCCGTTCCAGTATGGTAAGGTAATAATCAAGTTGCATTTTCGTCCAGCAAGATCTATCAGTTTTTAAACATGCTTGTAACAAAAAACTATGGAGATCCACAGACCTATGCATCTTATTACAAGATACAAGCTGGCAGTGGTCTACCAGGGTTTCATGGTCTCCTGGTCCAGTACGGTGGCGGTTTTGGTGGTATTTTTAAAGCTCTCTTTAGAAAAGCAGTGCCTCTGTTTAGGCATGGGCTAGAAATTGCTAAACCTCATGTCAAGTGCTAATGATGTCATGAGTCACGTGGCCGGTGCTGTAATGAATAAAGTTGCAACACCACAACAAGAAGGTTCTGGTATGATTGTTATAAAGAGAGGTGTTAAAAGAAAAAGACACACACCACATCTAGCACTGCTCGGGCCACCTGCACAGCCCAGGAAGAGAGCAAAGAGGAAAAAATGTCAACTCTCTGCCAAAATGAAAAGAAAATCAACCAAGAGAAGATCCCCAGTTAAGCAAAATTCTGGTGATATATTCCAAACATGGCTGTTGTACATTGTGCGTCAGATGAATGTGCAAAATCGGAACTGGACGTATTTCAGCTGTCACCAACACAAACCAGCACTGAATAAAGCTACTATGTCGAAATGCCGCCTCTCACCGCATTGTCAGAAAGTACAACACTTGAGTTTTCAATTGCTGGACATGATCAATACCTGGACCTCAACAACACACTCCTATACTTAAGCTGTAAAATAAATAAAAATGATGGAACAAATCTGGCCGCCGATGCGCGTATTGCCCTTGTAAACTACCCGATTGCTTCTCTGTTCAGTCACGTGGACATCACCGTCGGGGACAGACTGATCAGCCAGAGCAATAACTGTTACCCATATCGAGCGTTTATTGAAACCGTACTAAAATATGGAGATGAGATCCTGAAAACAACAACAACAACATTTATTTATATAGCACATTTTCATACAAAAAGTAGCTCAAAGTGCTTTACATGACATGTTCTTTCAAGAGAAATTATTAATTAATGGGGTTGATGTGAGAATAAAGTTGGTACGGAATAAGGATGACTTTTGTCTGATGAGCAATGGTGATCAATTTAAGGTCACCATATTATCAGCATCATTGTTTGTGAAAAGAGTTCAAGTCAACCCTGGAGTCAGACTGAGCCATGCTGAGGCCTTGATGACCAGCAACGCAAAATACCCAATCGACCGGGTTCATATGAAAGTGTTCAGCATACCTACTGGTAGTCATGTCTGCAACCAGGAAAACCTGTTTCTAGGACAGCTGACAGAAGTGGTTGTTTTGGGATTTGTGGACAACGTTGCCTTCAGTGGTAACTTCACACACAAGCCCTTTAATTTTAAACATAACAACATCAACTTCATGGCTCTTTACCTGGATGGAGCGCAGATACCCAGCAAGCCTCTGCAGCCTGATTTTACTAATGGTTGCTGTGTCAGAGAATATTTTCAACTGGTGGAAACCGCAGACAAGAGGATGAAAGATAGGGCACTGTTAGTCGATCGTGAAGAGTTTGCTAGACGGGATTCACTTTTTGCATTCAACCTAAGCACTGATATGGAATCAGCAAAACACGATTCACTCATCAAAACAGGCAACCTCAGGGCTGAAATAAGATTTGCTGAACCGCTGCAAGATACACTGAATATGATTGTGTGTGCGGTTTGTGACAACATCATTGAAATGAACATGTGCTTGCAGTTAAGCCATGACATGTTCAGACATGCGGCCTCTGGACACCGAGCAGCTCAGGACCACCCTTGCATCAGGACCACTGACACGCAGCCATTTTCTTGATGTATTCCCTTCAGATCAACTGTCCAAGGAGAAGTTGGCTGCCAGACCTCTGTTTATGATCGTAAACCCGGAAAGCACTGCATTGTCATTTACCTTGCAGATCATGGAAAAGCTGAATTTTTTGACTCGTATTGAATTCCCCGGATTCTGAAATATTTCCCAAAGTTATTATGAAATTTTTGAAGCTTAATGCTAACTGCATCACTTATAACCGCATTCAGTTACAGGAGTTTTTATCCACAAGCTGTGGTCACCATTGTGTTTACTATTTGAATCAAAAAAGCAAAGGACTTACCATGAAGCAGATATTGGAGTTGGACTCAGGAGATGTTCATCTAAATGACCAGATGGTTGTTAAGATATTATCATCAAATAAAAAGGAGACAAACTGCAAATATGAAACTGGACATGTTTACCCAGACATCAGAAATAAGTCAGTCATGTGTTTGCTTTTGCTGAATATTATATGTAAAATATTATATGCAGAAAAAAACTACTACTATGTGTATTCCCTTTGGTTGAAAATAAATAAATAAATGAGTTATTAACCAACATAAAAGTGTCTGTGGTTATTATAACGAATAATCTAATAATCAGACAGATAAAAATTAAAGGGTCTGTATGTTTATATTTTATTTATTTATTTATTATTTATTTTTTTAAATGTTTACACAGTAATAACACATGTTGTAAAAGTATTTTCACAGAGTTAACAGAGTCATGATACAATCAAACAAACAAACTCATCTAAATGAAAATACTAATAATAGTCATAATACACAATAATAAAATACTGTACATTAAAAGAAGTTGCTTCCTTAATTTTCTAATCATTAATACAGTGATGTAAAAGTATTTTAACAGAGTTAACAGAATTTTGACACAATTAAATGAAATGATCTAAATTAAAATACTAATAATGTGCGGCAATAATAATGGGGCGGCACGGTGGCGCAGTGGTAGCGCTGCTGCCTCGCAGTTAGGAGACCTGGGTATCCTTCCTGGGTCCTCCCTGCGTGGAGTTTGCATGTTCTCCCCGTGTCTGCGTGGGTTTCCTCCCACAGTCCAAAGACATGCAGGTTAGGTGGATTGGCGATTCTAAATTGGCCCTAGAAAAAAAAAAATACTAATAATAGTCATACACAATAATAAACAGTCATATTAAAACACTATTATTTTTCTACATTTATTTTTAAAACACTTTTATTCATACTGTGAGCCATGTGTGTTTTTTTTCTAAAGACTGGCCATTTTCTGATCTGTCTCGATACCCTCAGTGTTTTCAGTTACAGTGCCAGAGGCCCGGTCGAGCATTGTTGCAAAATCACGTGATACAGGCGGGCGAAGCTGTTTACTGGCTGTTTGAATCGCATTGGGATTTTTTTTTAAATTCTTGAAATAAAACCCGAACGCCCATGTTCGGAAAAATGGACCCGGGCAAATTAATTTCGGCCATAGTGTTAAAGAATAAATCCCAGCCTTTTGGTTTTCCACTCTTGTTTAATGTTCGTGTTTGCGTGGCGAACTTGATTAGATCAACCATATTTGTGCCAATAACAGGTGTGCCTTTGTATTAAAATTCCCCTCTTTAATTCCAGGACGTTGTGCACAGGTTTTGTGTCATTTTCTGAATTAGCATTTCCGTTTTTATCGGTGTCTCTGAGAGACGGATTCCAAAACCTCTCTTATGACAATATCACCCCTGTCAGTGGTCGGGTGCAACGCTGTGGTCTGGGATGGCGCTTCAGTTTCTGGTAGAATCAGAGTCAATGTAGACTTCTGTGATTCCCGTTGTCTCAATAGACTCAGATATCGCTGCAAAGTATGAAAATACAATTCCACTTTTTCATGCGGTGATAGGGCACTATTTTGTAAAATACTCCTCATTTCATGGGGAGCATTTGAATGGTGTTTTTTGTCATATCTGTTTCTTCACCGGCAGATGTTTTGATCTGCTCCAGTTGCTTTTCTGGTACAACATACATTTTCTCAGTGTGCTCCATTTACTGATTCGAAATTAGACTGGTGAGTAAAGGGATTGTTATGCCGAGTAGTTGACCGATAAATCCATCAGACTGATTTATAATATGTTTCTTTTGTTTAATAGTAACGTTTTTATTGCTCAGATTTTTTATAATAATGTGTTTCTTTTTAAGAATGCCAATCCATCTGGAATTTAAAGGTAAGCTACCCTTAATTGCATTGAGTACAATTTCACAAATAGCCAGAATTAAATCGTCAGAAGCTGCACACAAAATGGACTTTCTCTGTTTTAGTTTTGCCTTTATAAGTAATCGCACGAGTAAATTTAATTTAATCCTGGAGGACATGGTGTTCAGGGTGACGTCTTTTACAAAATGACACCGGGGCCGCTAAAATCACATTTTTTTATCCTTGGGCTTTTTAAACACGTAAGCCACTGGGCGCTGCGATGGGTATATGGATGCTCTAAGACGTTAGTATTTAAATCATCAGTAGAAAGCCAAAGGCTGACTTAGTGGCATCCTCATAAGCCTCGAGAAAGTAGCGCCACCTTGTGGGGTACATCTGACGGGCCAATATTGAGATCTGTTGCCTGTCTCTCGGATTCCTAAATAAAACAATGTATTTTGCATTTCAGGCTATAGTGCGGCTCTGTTTTCCCAGGCAAAAAAGATTCTGAACAATATAGATTACACTCAGATTTCTATGATGAACATACTTTGTGAATGCCAATTCCAACTCATTACTTTTACAGGCAGATTGCACGAGATCATCGACAATAATCAAGTTTATTTTATCACGGGGCAACAATACATCACCATTTAGGGAGTCAGGGAGACCTTTTTATAAATTTTATACATCTGAATTTTTTCATCAATTCTGTATAGAGAGGTTGCCAAACGGAATAACAATACAGGATATTTTGTGGTTGGTGAGACGTCATTTTCGTCCCCAATTCTAGTAATGTTTTCACAAAAAAAGATTTTCCACAGTTGACCGGCCCACTTAAGTAACAGGAACGTCCATTATTATTTATTTATTTTTCTCAGAATCAATAGCCAAAAGGTGAAATTTTTAGTTAATACGCGCTTGTCATATACAACTTTTTGTGTTTTATTTATTTTTCTGGTTTCTATATGCCAGCTGCGTTTTACCCTGACAATACCAAAATCTTCAACTTTAATATCTTTATGTATGTTTTCTGCATAGTCAAAGACCCGGGGGGGTATTTTTCGTACGTGGATTACTCGCTTAGCCGGATGCAATTATGACGATTTGGCCTGATCCTGGATCTGTCGGTTTTTCAAAACTCTTGCTGGAAGTGTTGTCATAGCAACACATCCTAATCCTCAAACCTGCTCGGAGCAGGTTTGTTCTCTGTAAACAAGGATTAGCTCACACACGTAATCAGTGACGGTATCATGGCTTTGCCGTTCATGAATGAGCGACCAATTGATATTGGTGCGCAAATTATAAGAATAGAACTTCATATAGAGAGGGTTTTGCGTGATCGGCAAGATCCTTTATTGCTCTCGGAGGAAATTATTTTTGAAAGATACCGTTTTAGCCGAGGGGGAATATTGTACCTCAAAGATTTATTAGATCCTTATATTTGAAGTCAAACTCGGCGAAGTTGGGCTCTCACAACCACACAGACAGAATGCATTGCTTTGAGGTTTCTTGCAAGCGGCACTTTTTTTATATACTGTAGGTGATGTAGAACATCTATCGAAAAGTGCAATTTGCCAGGCAATTCGTAAAGTCTGTTTGGCTCTGAAACATAGTGTTTCCTGGACACCTGTGTGTGCAGACCATAAAAGAGGCGTTTCATGCCATTGCAGGTAGGTAATACACAGGAAGAAACAGCCACAGTTCCATAAAGAATCTCACAATCAGCCTAACATTAAATAAAAAACGGTTGCTGTTGGCCGCAACCACGCCGAACAGGCAGAACTCAAAAAAACAATCTCACAGCGAGAGCGACATGACCGAACTTCTCTCCTGTCTCCACCCTCCTTGTTACAACCCAGCGCTCCCCCCCCCGGCTCCACCCCCCATCCCTCAGAACCTCCTTTACCTTCCACTCTATTACATGAGAAATAACAGGGACAACAGAATAAATAACTGAGGGATGCAAATCACAGAACACAAACTGCAAAACAGAACTCTACAATAAAGAACAGAACGCTACACTGCTCCCTCCCCACTAAGACCCTCGTCCCGAGGGTCCCACAAAAAGTCCCTGAGGTGCCCGGGGTCTTCTCAGTCTCCGAGGCCTGCGGGTGTGAATGCAGGTGGCTGTGCCTGTGGTCCCGCAGCAGGAGGGTGCAGCGCAGGGGGGGAAGTCAAAGGGTCAGCAGATGGAATAGCAGCTGGGAAGGGGGTGGTGGCCACCCGGTCCCTTTGAGAGGGCATGGGCCGCCTAGGGCTCTGTTGAGTCTGACCAGTGCCCCTGTAGGGTGCCAACCTGTCCCTGTGGAGGGCCACCCGCCTTCCCCTAGGAGGGAGCTGGACTCTATAAACCACCTCTCCCAGTCTTTCAAGCACTCTACAAGGGCCCACCCAGTGGCAGTCCAACTTAGGACACCGACCCTTCTTTTTTTTCACGCTATAGACCCAGACCAGATCCCCGGCCTGGAAGTCATGACCTTTAGCCCGCATGTCATAACACCTCTTCTGTCTTATGCCCGCTTTTTGTAGCTGGTCACGGGCAAAGGCATGAGCTGAATCCATTCTGTGCTTGAGCTTGCTAGCATATTCCGGCCCTGGCGGAACAGCAGGCACGTCAGGGGGTCTCCCAAAGGTCATCTCCGGTGGTGTGCGCAGTTCTCGTCCCAACATGAGCAGGGCTGGTGTGCATAGGGTGGAGTCCTGTACCGCAGACCTGTAGGCCAATAAGACGAGGGGGAGGTGAGTGTCCCAGTCCCGCTGGTGCTCTGCCGTGAGGATGGCTAACTGTTTCACCAGGGTTCGATTGAAGCGTTCAACCAAGCCGTCGCTCTGGGGTGCAATGGTGTGGTCCGGGTCTTCCGCATGCCCAGGCGTACGCACATGGCTGAAAACACAGCAGACTCAAAGTTCCTTCCCTGGTCACTGTGGATGGTCTCTGCGGCTCCAAACCTTGCAAACATGCCCTCCACCAGGGCATCAGCCACGGTCTCTGCCTCCTTGTCTGGAATGGCATACGCCTCTGGCCACTTGGTAAAGTAGTCCATTGCAACAAGGATATAACGGTGCCCCTTATCTGTACAGGGGAACGGGCCCACTATGTCCACCGCGACTCTCTCCATCGGGGCTCCCACTGCCATCTGCTGAAGTTCGGCACGGGACTGATGAGGGGGACCCTTGTGCGCTGTGCAGAGGTCACAGCGACGGCAGAAGTCTTCCACGTCCCTCCTGACCTGACCCCAGTAAAACCCTTGCCTGATGCGACGGAGAGTCTTTGCCACCCCAAAGTGACCAGTCCCTGTGGCACCATGGCATGCCTGGAGGATATAGTCCCTCAGGGCCCGGGGAACCACCACCTGCCACCTCTCCTCTCCAGTGGCCGGCTCCTTCCAGGCCCTCTGCAGTACCCCGTTCTCTACCCTAAGGGCATCAAATTTCTCAAATAGTCCTTTGGAGGCAGGAGAACACCCTGTTGCCCGTATCTATTAGAGCTACACAGAGCGCCCCCTTCAGGGTGATAGGGACATGGCAGAAGTCCCCAACATGAGTCCAGCCGACGACCCTGATCCATTCCGCGCCGTCGTCTGCTTCTGGGGAAAGCTGAGCCATACTTTCCCGGCTTTGCAAGTGGGCTCTATCCCCCGACGGACCCACGGAGTGGGTCTACGCAGACCCTGGGCCGTTTCCCTGTCGGTCAGCACGCTTTGGGCACCGCAAGCTGATGTGGCCGCGGCGAGGTCGGCCGCTCAGCGGGGGCTGGAGTGACACAGCTCGAATCATCTCTGTCAACTCGCTGACCCACGCCGGCCTCTCTGGTCCTTGAATTTCGCTACCCACGGCCCTTGCAACAGGGCTACAGGTGAAGGCATCAGTCTCAACCGTAGCTCCCACCAGCTCCCTCTCCAGCGCTATCTCTAAAGCGTTCTGCAGCGTGCGAGGGTGGGCCAGCTGCGTCTGTACCCGCAGATCCCTCGGGGACAGAGCCCGGATGAATTGGTCCCTTGCAAGCTCGCTCTGCACCACGGCTGGCATGTGCAAGTAAGCCCTCCTCATCAGTGTTTCAATCTCTGCAGCTAAAACGCGGAGCGGCTCCCCTGTCAGTCTCTGTCTATTAGCCAGTTCAGAGCGCAGGACAGCGGGCTGATTAAATTGTCCAAACCGCCGCTGCAAGGCCCCAACTAAGGCCTCATAGTCACCCCGTTCTTCTGGGCTAAGTAACAGCAGACAGCGCGAGGCATCATCCGTGAGGCACAGAGCCAGCTGAAGTGCTTTGATGACTTCGGACCAGCTCGCAGCCTTCGCCAGCAGATCAAATTGGGCATAAAAGGCCTCCCAGTCAGTCTTACCAGAATATTTCGGCGTTTTCATCTGTGGCTGGACACATAGGGGGCCGCCATTTCTGTTTCCGTTCGGCTTCCCCTCCTTCCTGGTGAGTATTTGCGCGCCAGCGCCGTCCCCCGCCAACCCCGCGCTGAATCCGGCGTCAGCAGCTAGCTTCCTGGCCATCTGCCTCAGGCGAGCTACGTGCTCCGTATCACAGAGAGCGTCTATCCTACGTCCCGGTGTATTAGCGTTATCACCGTACTCCACCTCCTCCTTGACTTTTGGTCGAGCGCCTGCGTTGTCCCGCTGTGCGGCCATGCTGCTCACGGTGATAGCAGGGTTAGCTGGAAGCTGCTAGATAGCTCACCCGAAAGCCGAGCACAATCCGCCGGTGTTTACTTCTGACACCAGTGTAGCGTCTTCCCAGACGTAATGACGATCCGAGACGGTCACTTGGTTAGTCCTTTCTTTATTAAATAAAAAACGGTTGCTGTTGGCCGCAACCACGCCGAACAGGCAGAACTCAAAAAAAACAATCTCACAGCGAGAGCGACATGACCGAACTTCTCTCCTGTCTCCACCCTCCTCGTTACAACCCAGCGCTCCCCCCCGCCTCGGCTCCACCCCCCGGAACCTCCTTTACCTTCCACTCTATTACATGAGAAATAACAGGGACAACAGAATAAATAACTGAGGGATGCAAATCACAGAACACAAACTGCAAAACAGAACTCTACAATAAAGAACAGAACGCTACAATATGAAATCTAACAATGATGGCGCTCGATAAAAAGAGTCTGGTGGTATAACAGAAACACCTGCATTAAGAAAAAATGTTTTGCAAGTGCACACACACACCCAGGGATATGACGATGTTACTTTTTATTTGAAACTGGCAATAACTGTAGATATGAGTGGTGTTTTGAGGCAATGGAACTGGACATTCTCTGATCTGGAGGGATAAAAGCTGACACACAAACGCTGGAGAATCTGACTTCTTCATATCTCACCGATGATTGATTTTTTTTTTATTCAGTTTTATTGAGTGTTCCTGTTCACACTGAATTAGTATGCACCTTATGGTCCATGATGTCAAAGCCATACTGACAAAAACAGAGACATAGGGATATGTGATATTTGGAATTATTCATTTTATGACCTGTATAGTCATCTTCTTCTTTTGGCTGCTCCCGTTAGGGGTTGCCACAGCGGATTATGACCTGTATAGTACATTTCAGAAAACATTGTGGCATGGATGCAACGTTATTCATATTCATTCGCATAACATCTTGCGCTTGTAATCAGTTACCGCATGTTTTTTTTTTCTTGCCAGTCTCCATGTTGCTGTATGGTGCTGTTTCTTTTGTACTCCAGGACATGCAGAGGAAAGAATATTACAGAGAGGTCAGTTCAAAGCTATATGCAATCATCAGATTCAAATGTTAACAGTTCACACACACTCAAGGACCGTCCTTCCTACATTGATGATGATCACAAGTGTGAAGATGTTGTCAAATGACAGAGGACTACGACTGGTGCGATTCCATGCACAGGAACAGAAGCCTTCCTGAATGTAAACTAACTTCCTGGTTACGTCACATGACAAGAAGCAAGGAGAAGGTAGGTAAAATACCAGACATGTACACTAGATGGAGCTAAATTGCAAATCTTAATAAAATGAACAGGTTTAACAAGTTGTAACAGAACACATGGCCATTGCCACCAAGACCTTGTGTCTTCTGGCCAGGACAGTTTATATTTGAGAGCTCCTGGAAGATGGCATCTCTGTCTGAGAATCACAGTCCCACATGATGGAACTCCCCACCCAGACCCACTCGAGGGAGCAGATGTATTAGAGAAACTGCAGTGGCTGCAAAGGCTTTTGGGATATCATGGAGGCCTTACAGTGCAACAATGAAGGAAGAACCACAAAGCAAAGATATGGACCTGGAACGCCATTTGCACTGTCAGTTCAGTGTAGGAGGACATTTGAGAGACCAGGGGCCTCATGTATAAACGGTGCGTACGCACAGAAATGTTGCATAAGAACTTTTCCTCATTGAAATCGCGATGTATAAAACCTACACTTGGCGTAAAGCCACACACTTTTCCACGTTACCTCATACCTTGTCGTACGCAAGTTCTCCGCTCGGTTTTGCAGACTGGCGGCACCCAGCGTCAAAGCAATGCTACTGTTCCTGTGTGGTTACTCCTTATATTCCTGACACGGCTTTATAAATACACTGAAACTAACCACATATTGTTTATTATTGTAACGCATTTGATTTTAATTAACTTATAACAATATAATGGTCCAGGGAATAGCCATAGTATTCCAAATACCATAACTGCTTTAGCGTTGTTACTCTCACTTCTCCTTCTTCTTCTTCTTCTTCTTTCAGCTCCTCCCGTTAGGAGTTGCCACAGCAGATCATCTTTTTCCATATTACTCTCACTGCACCACTTGGAGTATTTATATCACTGTATCTGAGTGTGAATCACAGCAGCAGCTGTTCGGAAACAGAATTATCGGTATACAGCTTTAAGGACACGCTGTCTCAGCCACTGCAAAACGTTTTAAAGCCTTTCCTGTACAGGCTTCGCGGTTCAGAAACAGTTTCATCCCAAGAACTTTAAATGTACTCAATCAATTGCACCTTGCAGAACTGTTTGTACTTATAAGTACAATCACCCCACTGTAAACTTGCACTACAGTTATAATATCGCACAACCTGAGCCACTTTATAAAGCGCGTATTTACATATGATGATGATATCATTTTTAAGGTGAAATTCAGCAAAATGTTTAGTAAATTATACAGATAAAACTTTAACTTCATTTAAATACTCTATATTCTTCACTGGGAGTGTTGTGAAGGATAGAATAATTAAACATGTACTACGAAGATATTTCAATGTTCCTTAAACGTTTTGAAGAATCGGCGCTAAGCTTACAGATGGCTTAACTTCTATTACAGAGCTGATTGTGTGGCGATCGGTTACTTGGGGAAAGAAAAGCAATTACTGCAGTGATGGCTACGCCAATATATATTGAATATAAAACAGAAAGAGAAAATAGCAACACAGCTAAAAACGCAGTGACCAAATTTCGGCAAAAGTTAAATGCTTGTCATGAGCACGAGTAGGCTATGCTGTGTCTGCAACGGACGTGGCCATCCACCGTGCATAAGCTACCTTACTGACATTGGCGAGCGAAGGAGCCACCGATTCTTCCTCTGCCCAGTGCCAGCACAAGCCTAGAGCCACCCCTGAGTACTGCTGCAATAAATTATTTCATCGAAGTGAAACCCATGTTTAATAACGTGCTTTAACTCCTATCATTATAAAAATGATATCACGTATACATCTCAGTATTTTAGTTATTCAGAGAGATGTAATATCACGAATGTAATGGAAGAGAAGAGAGCCGGTTTAAGAAACAAGTAGTGATTCACACACATAGAGCACATAGAAGATCAAATACAAAACAAAGCATTTAACGTGCTACTTTAATTACGATGTGATTTGAGAAACTGGTTAATTAAACGATTTTAAGATGAAGTTTATGATGTTCTACTTAATTGACAAAATAAACTACGTGATTAAAGTGGAAATGTCGAGATTGAAGTTGACATTTCGTGCTTTTCCCCCACTGTGTACCTTTTTTTTCTCTGTACCCTAATAAGCTTTCATATGACACTCAGAATTGGACGGGTGTATGTGATCTTACAAAAATAAATAAAGAAATAAACCTGAAAAAGCAGACCATACCAGGAGCACACTATTAATAATTCTTTTTAACAACCACAGCTCTGATTCAAAACTAAGCTCCAAAGCGCACTCTACCCCCACAGCAACTCTCAGAAGTTTTTATGTTCATTTAAATTTATGACACGACAAGTTAAAAGAATGTATGATTCTTCTTAACAATAAATTCAAATTGTAAAAAAAAAGTTCATATTATTTAATAAGTATAGTTTTGCCTTCTCCATAACGAAAGACCATTTAGGCTATCCTGGCACACTATGGTAGGAAACAGTAGACAAGAATGAGACTGAGGAAATCTGAATTGTGATACGCACCGCTGGGAGCTTCAGAATTTACTGATGCCTAAGGAGAAGGTGTGCTGCCGTTACCGCAGTAGTCAAAGATAACAACTGAAACTAAAAACTAAACTCCAACATTACCTAAAGTGGAATGCTTTATTAATAAATACTTGTATTTATACATTTTCATTAAAGATTAATAAGGGATTAAATGTCGCAGTGCATACAGGTGTCATGATTGTGCAAGAACTTCTGAGCGTACAGCTATTTAAGGTTTCTTTATTTAGTCAGGTTTACATAAGAAAACATTAAATCTGACAAGGCAGGCTGAGGTAAGGCAGTCTGGAATGCATATTTATACACAAATGGTAACCGATCACATATCAAACCTTGACTATTTTCTCCAATATTCATTATTGAAAAGTCTTATGGCACTAAGAAGAAAAGAATTTCAGGAACAATTTCTGTGGCTTTTCAAAGCGACTGTCCTTCCTGATTTACTGAAGTTCAGTTCTACATGTAATGGATGTCTGTCTGAGTGGACATGATTTCCAGTTTCTTTAGTGTTGTCCTCTAACACACTTGCCAGATTGTCTCCGTCAGCCCCAATAACTTTAGCTGCACGCTTAGTAATCTGCTGAGCTTTTCAAAATTTTAGTTTATCAGACTACTAAACCAGGCAATGAAACTGAAAGTAGTAACAGACTGGATCAGACTGCGATGAAAGGACAGAGGAGGATGAGGGTTCTATATTGGAGAATAAGAACAGATGCCCTCCCCGCAGGAAATGTTCACTCACACATAAGAACAATGAACCTGCGCCAGGCATAAAGGCGAAAGATGACACCGTTTGGATGCAGGAACATGTTGGGCGTTGTCCTGACAGTCTGCTACACGCATGTCCTTCAAAAAAAAAGCAGGGCTTACAAAGCTCGCTAAGATATCGTGCAAAGTTCGGTTTGTGATTATTTTTTGAGATGGTCTTTATATGAAAAACATAATGTTATACTTACATAAAAGCCATATTGAATGTTATTTATCTTGATTAATTTACGTATCTTCTTACAGCATAAAGTCACAAGTAGACAGCAGAGCTTCCTGTGTTTGAATGACACGGGAATGCTGACAAAGTACACGTGTACTGAAGTGACCTCAGCTGCAGGTGGAAGCTCCAGTTGCTCATTACGCAACTGTTGCTGCGGTTCTGCCTTTGTCCAGAAACAGCTCCATAAGCTTTATGATCTTAGCCTCTGAAAGTCTTTCTCCCGTGGGATGACTGGGATCTTTTCTCAAACAAGGAGTGGCATTCCACATGTACTTTGTCTCCAAATCTGCCACAATCCAAAATTTTATGCCAAAGTTGTCAGACTTGGTTAAGATGTATTGCAAGAAAGGACAATGGACCTTGGTTGGAAACGGTTGCCCATCAACAGTAATATGTTGCCCTGGGCTGTAACTCAAAACACAGAATCCCTGAAGCCTGTCGATCACACACAGGATGCTCTGCAGTCTACTTGTGACTTTACGCCATAGGAAGATAAGAAAATAAATCAAGGTAAATAATATTCAATCTGGCTTATATATAAGTAACAATGTTTTACACCTAAAGACCATCAGAAAACATAATCACAAACAGGACTTTGCACGATACCTTGACAAGCTCTGTAAACCCTGTTTCGTTGAAGGACAGGTGTGGGGCAGACTGACTGGCAGGATGATACCAAACCACTTGCTGCATCCAAACGGTGCCATCTTTCGCAATTACGCCTGGTATAGCTGTGTTGTTCTTATCTGTGAATGGACGTTTCTTGCAGGGAGGGCTTCCGTTCCCTTTCTCTGATGTAGAATCCTCCATTATCGTAATCTGTTATAGCATGTCTATATTTGAAAACAGCAGTGTCAGATCGGGAGGTGGGGTAGCGTGAATGTGACTGAGAGAATATAAGTGAATAACGAAACAAAACACTAACTTTTAAAAGTACCACAAATTTATGCTGGCTGTTACAGACTCAAATAAATCAAATGTATGTTTTTATTCTATAGTAGTCATAATAATAGCCGCTCATTACTCCAAATAATTCAATACATGAAAGAGTTGGGTTTGAACCCGCAACCTCTCGACTTGCAAACAGCAGTTCTTACTTGTGCACCAGGCAAGCAGACGTAGATGATTGTGTGAGTGTGTCCGGTACCCTAACTCAATTTCATTTACTTTTGTAAAATTCTAGAAAAAAGCATAATTGTTTTGTTATATCTGTGACTTTTGTGAAAATGTTTAATTAATATTTGGACATCAGTCTTCACGTCAGCATTTTGCCTATTATTACTAGAACATGAAAAATGTTTTTTGTTTTAGATATTGAGGCAGGTGGCCGGGGCCCATGCCCGTCCGGGATGCCCATGAGTATATGTGCCAGGGGAGCAAGAATGGGAAACCCAGTATCTCCCCCTGGACACTAGATGGCAGACTCCCTGGGTTGCAGCGGTGCCTCGGACTCCCCAAGGCTTCATGGGGGTTGGAGTGTTGTGCAGCCCTGTTGGGTTTGGCAGGCGCTGCCAGGGGGTGCTGCAGCAGGAGCTGCTGGACCCTTCTGGGCACTGGTTTCACCACAGGTGCTTGATTGCTGACATCTGGCTGCACTTCCGGGTGCCCAACAAAAGGAGCCGGCAACCACCACTCAGCGGCCAGAGTCGGGTGGAGGAGGACAAAGCTTGGAGGAGTGGCGGTGGAAGAGAAAGGAGAAGAAAGTGTGTGGTGTGTTTGGTGGTGCTTCCACACTTGGGACTGTGTTGTGCCTGTGGGGATTACGGTGAAGACGTGCCCCACAGGTGAAGAACAATAAAAAGTCTCTTTAATTTATACGTGCATCCGGTGTGAATCTATGCCGGGTTGGGTGATTATATAGCTCCTTTTTACAATATGTATTCAACTTTTCCTGCATTTCTCGCATTTCCTGTCATCCTACATTTACATATATCATTGTAGACACGGAACACACATGAAATGCATGTGTTCCAAGTTCTGCAAATTAGGAAGTTCTTTAATAGTCAGGGGCAGGTGCGATAGACACCTTGGGGTAGTGAAGTGTTGGAAACCGCTCCCTCCAAGTCAGCTGTGTTGCAAAATAAAATAAAATAAAATAAAATTAAATTCCAAACATTGAGATTCATTTTTAGTGCAAAATAAACAACAAGACGAAAAACAGGGTTTGTAAATAATATGAAACTAATTGCAGATTAGCTGTTCAAAGATATATAATATTTTCTTGATGTGCTTTATGTTTAAAAAAGGGCAGATGTAAAGTACTGTGAACAGAACACGTGATGTGTGAGTTTGGTCTGCGTTGTTCCTGCTGAGCACCCACCTGGAGTGTATGTTTGACAGGATCGCAATAAAGAAAGAAATTCTACAAAAACAGCTTTGTTATTATTGTTGCCTCAACACACAATATATGGCAAAGGAAGCAGAAAAATCACTCATGTCGTATATTAGAGTGATACATTAGAGAATGTCCTGCGGTCTCTCCGTGACGATTAATCGACTACAGGTAGCTTTTGTAACTCAGGCTAAGAAATAACAAAGTGTGATCACTCATGGGAGACACTTTGGAAACAGCACAGCAAAGGCTCTTTGACAAGAATTCTGAAATATTAACATAAATAACTGGACTCATCCATTAAATGTTACTCTTTAGGGAGTTTTTAACAAGCTAATGATGTAAACATAAATCTTAGAAGAGCAAATGTTACAAACAGACTGATTCTCTGAAAAACCAGATTTTAAAAGTATTTTATTACAAAACAGCTTGTAAGGGCTTGTTTAAATGTAAGTATCCTAAATTATTTTGGAATTCACTAATTCAACAGAACAATAATCTTTGAATTGTTATTTTTAGTATTAACTAGTACTTTTCAGTTGATGGAGGAAAAATATTATAGAATAAATTTAAAATGTGCACATGGTCAGATAAATCAAGTTAGTCAATGATGATCTCATTCTTCTAAAGCCGATGCTGAAATTAAATGTGTGCTGCTTGGTCGAGCCAGTTTTAGTAAAATTCTTACAGGAACATAACTAAGGCATGTTGAAGGTCAGATGAGAGAGCAGAGCTGCCATTATCAGACCGAGAGCTTTTGGACTAAATCTATTCTACACGACTCCTCGTTTTATGTTCAATAATCACTACATGTGCTTTGGCTCATTAGTGCATATCTTAGTATACTCTAGTAGTTTAGAGGTACAGTATACTCTCTGTAAATTCATATATTAAACAAGATATCCATCTGATTTGGACGGTTTGACTGAATTAGTCAACTAAAACAGATTTATTTTTTCTTGACTAAAATTAATGTACTTTTTGTTGACTAAAACTAAGGATAATTAAATGACTAAAATGTGACTAAAACTAAAATTCTATTTAGTCAGAAACTAAGACTAAAAGTAAATCAAAATGAACACTGGTCACTCCAAGTCCTTGCAATGGCTCCCAGGTCAGTTTAAGGCAGATTTCAAAATCCTCCTTTTAAAACATAAAGTCCTAAATGGCCGAGGCCCTGCTGATTTATCTGACCTCATCTTTACTTCTAAACCAGACGGCACATTAAGATCTCAAGATGCCGGCCTGCTAAGGATTCCATGAATTAATAAAATAACAGTGGGAGGTCAAGCTTTGAGTTCTAGGGACCCAAAGCTGTGGATTGAATACTTGAAATCTAAATTAACATTTGCAGTACATCTAATTTTGAAAAGCACTGCATAAAATAAAGATTAATTTATGAATGTAAAATCAATTTTCAGATATTTGCAATGAAGATCTCTTCAGTGTGTACAACATTCTACATTCTCACCTCCTCCCTAAACTCAACCTTGCAGTCTTCCTTTTTCAACTTCCACCATTTGATCCTTGGCTCTGCCCTCACTCTCTTCCTCTTCTTGATCTCCAACTTCATCCTACAGACCACCATCCTATGCTGCTTAACTACACTTTCCCCTGCCAACACTTTGCAGTCTTCAATCTCCTTCAGATCAACTCTTCTCCATAGGATGTAATCTACCTGTGTGCATCTTCCTCCACTATTGCACGTCACCCTATGTTCCTCCCTCTTCTTAAAATACACATTCACCACAGCCATGTCCATCATTTTGGCAAAATCCACTATCCTCTGACCTTCTTCATTCCTCTCCTTGACACCATACCTAACCATCACCTCCTCGTCTCCACTGTTCCTTTCACCAACATACCCATTGAAATCCGCTCCAATCACCACTTTCTGTCCCTTGGGTACACTGTTCATCACTTCATCCAATTCACTCCAAAGATCTTCTTGCTTATCCATCACACAACCAACTTGCGGGGCATATATACTAACAACATTCACTTTCACACCTCCAATTTCCAGCTTCATAATCATTACTCTGTCTGACACTCTTTTCACCTCTAAAACACACTTGACATACTGTACCTTCAGAATAACTCCTACTCCATTTCTCCTCCCATCCACATCATGATAGAACAATTTGAATCAATAATGAGGTGTGTAAAATCAGTTTAATGATATGGGGAACCAATATTTACACAGAATGCAGATGTCATTAGAAGATTAAATCAAATTTTAGTACACTCCTGGTATGTGAATAAAGGGAGATTTCTAGAATTGTATGCTCAAAATTGTGTGCTGAGAACAGAAAACCCCTCAGAATTGTAAAATGAGCAGTCATCCCCTTATGTGGGTGTAGAATGAGATGGCATTTGCGATATGAAGCACAATTTAATATCCCTAGAATCACAGGGCTAATGGCGGGACCCACATAGCGTTTCTCTATCACTAACCCCCCATTCTGACCAGGTTCCTTTCATTAAGAATATCCACCCCATTAACGGATGTGCCTCCAAACAAACAGGAGCTTTGTTCAAAGGCCAAGTGAGGTTTGCTAGCCAAGACAGACATTAACAATAATGAAGATAAAACACTCGGTTGGGAGTTGTATGTCTGCAACTCACATTTACAGTAAGACATTCTGAAGGAATTCAAAGACAAGTGAACACAGATAACAGTAACTAGCCTTAGAAGTGCTCCCAGGATTGAATAGAAATGTTTCCTACTGTCACCAGTTAATGTTATTTAACTATTTGAATGCCACTTTTTTCCAAGGTGACTTACAAAATTTGAGATACAATTGATTCCATTTCTTTTTTGTTTTTCTGATTGGCGCACCAATTGGTCACAGTGTCAGTAGTGGGATCTGAACCCACAACATCGAGTCCAGAGGGGATTTTGGCAGGGAAGAAATGTGGCCAGAGGTGAAGTAAAAGAAAGGAATTGTGAATGTGAAAGCTGTTTCACCATATTAGGGGGCTAGACAATAAAATGTCTGTATAGAGATGTCCCAGAGGCAGCAGGTTACGTTTTCATTCTCTTATTGTGATTCTGTGTGTTTTACTTCTGTTTGTCTCTTCTTGGACTTAATTTTGTGTAATAAATATTATGTTTTGTTAAGGAAATTGTTTTATACTGAGGAGGACGTGCCCACTGACACAGTGTTTACATTACATACAGGATTTCTTCTCTTAGGGAACATTAACTCTTCAACATTTCAAACTCTATTTATCTAAGAGTAATCGATAAGTTCATACTCTCTGCTCAAAATGATGTTGTTATAATCCAGTGTGTTCTCGTCATCTTAACTCTCGCATATTCAATATTGTAAAAGTGCAATGAAAACCGAGGATGGAGGGTTTGACTGCTGGTTTACCTGCTCATTTTTGATTGGCCGTCTTTCTACTCATCTATAAGGTGACCTCAGACTCTTTTCCAGGTGACGTCCTCTTCTCCCCCAGTCTCTCATTATCAACAGTGTAGGTCACTGACTCAACCAATACCATGTTCACAGTCAAGATGCCCGTACCGTTGTACTGCTCCTTGCCGTCTCTGGTCAGTTTTGAGTCTGCTTAACTCGAGTCTTTCCCAGCTCCTTATTTACTGACCACTTAGCTTCATGGTACAATCAGTTGGTACAGCGGTGTTTTCTATGCTAAAAACAGAGGTAGCAGCAACTAAACTGGCGGTGGTAGAGACAGAGTCATCAGCAGTGATGTTGAAAGCGATGACAAGAACAGAAGCAGCTGCAAAGGTAACAGGGCTAGAGTACAGAAGAGAGAACATAAACTTGTCTGCTGGTCAGAGATGTTCTATATGATTAATAGCCTTAAAGCAAGCAGATAAGCTGGAAAAACATGGGCATTAAAGTTGTGAGAAGCTAGCAGTGTTTATAACAATGGTGAAGAAAAATGCCATACAGAATAGGCAGCAAACACTCAGTGTTAAAGTACATGCTTTAATTGGGGGTCTTGGGACCCAGAGAAAGGAGAAACAAATGCAGGAGAGCTGTACCACTTTAGTTTGTCTCAGACCACTGCACTCTCATACCTGACTGCTGATGAGAGAGCCGCTTCTGTTAAGACGAAGGGGAATTGCGGCTTCTACTCGACACACAGGAGCGCAGCTTATAGCAGAGCAGATTGTTGATGGGGCAGGTGGCAGTCATTCAAGTATATTGCTAGTTGTGCTGGAAGAACAGACAGAAGTGTTTTATGGTGGCGTGTGGCTTGGTGACAGCAGCTTGCAGCAGCAAAGAACAGCACGTGTAGGTGGGGGGGCATGGGGGTGGCAATTCCCAGGTTTGGCAAGGGGTGGAAAGAAAAGTCCTGAGAGTCCATCTTTAAACGGAGCTCCCCTGCAAGTGAGATAAGAGGAGTGATAGTGGAAACCTGCACAGATCTGACCATCGTTTTAAGGAAAGGCAAGTTTTTAACTTTAATTGACATTTACAACAGAAGTAATGCCGACCCTGATAACGCAGACGGTGAAGAGCTGTTACTGGCTATAAGGTGGTGAAACTCCAGCACCGTCAGTGAAAATGAAGCTGGTTAGTGGGTGCATTTCTTTCAAAGCCCTCATGCTGTTTAGTGCTGAAAAGGAAAATATTTATGATAGACAATTTACAAGGACAGACTTGTATAGGAAAGTTAAGAGTGAATGAATTGGAATGACCATTATAGTAGTTAGTCGGAGTGAAATTCTGATTGACTTTTCGAGCAGCACAATATCATACGGAGAATAAGAAAATGGAAGCCAGTGGCTTACCGTCCAGTTTCTAGCACTCAGCATGTAAAACAAAAGGATGGAAATTCTAGGGAGTGGGCTAAGTTACAAGCTGCTGCTTTAACGTTAAGAAGCACATACAGAAAAGTATGCTGATATTTACACAAAACCCTGAGGAATTGTTTTTTAGTGTCTTGATACATGAGCACCAAAGCAGTGTATATGTTATGTTGGTAGGAGTTACTGTGGAGCATGGATAGAAAGCAGCTATATTAATATAATATGTGAGCACTCTCTCTTGAAATAAGAAATTAGTGTTGTTACAATAACTCTGGCTAATTGGACAAGGTATGGAAAACTGTAGCACTGTTAATATAAAGTGTTCTTTACCATAAGCACATAACATGGGATGTGTAAGCTGCTTTCCAAGAGCAAGACAGGACAGATCAGGACACATGTTTAGGGATTCCTTAGGGCCCAAAGGGAAGACAATGCACAAGACAGTTAAAGAGACTATGAGGGAATCAATATGAGGCCTACACAGACCAAGTATTTAGCATTGGTTTTGATTTTTGTAGCTTGTGCATTGACATGTTCAGCCCACTATACTGAACTAAATGATCATTTTACTTACAGTGATATCCATCTTGGGGGAGGTTAACTGTCGATATAATACTTTGTGTTTCAATGGTATGTGTTAGACAGGCCATTTCTCTGCACCTTTGTCAGGCACATTAGTTGGGGTCCATAAATATTTTCTGTGCTCTGTGGGTGGTGGAAATGCAGAAAAGAGGCTTGTGATGTGCTAAGTGAGTACAAGGAGGTGGATAAATTGAATGTTGGATGTCAGGCAAGAATCTGCATTGCAGGGAGCTGCACAACAATGTCTGTGACTGTGGGAGTGATGCTCCAGGAGAAAGGCAGTCAGCACTCCTCCAGTGTTCCTCCAAAGATTTGTGTTCAAGGTTCACTATATCCTTGGCTACATTCGAGGGGGTGGCAAATGGCACTCAGTTCTATGTTCTCACCAGGCCAGTCCCACTGTAGCTACAGCCGAGCTAAACACCTTTAGTGGCAACTGTAGTTGGGAATTAGGGGCAGTGCATGTCTCAGAGGGAACCATAAACTCAGGAGTGTACTATAAGCAACTGAACATTAAACTTAAATTAATCCGGTAATTTTTTAGATTCAAATTCTAAATTAGAATGTTAGATTTGGTGCTGTGTTATGTAATTATTTAGTGAATAAATTTGGTCTAATTAAAAACTGCTACAAGTTAAAAAGCCAATAAGCTGAAGAAAACCTGACTAAAATGCTGTAAGAACAACTAAAGCTTAAAGAAATGTTGGGCCTTTTGACAAACTGGGCTCCTCCACGAACTAAAATAGAATGCAGAAGTGTGAGGTCTATCAGAGAATTGATGACAAACCATGGAAATGTAATTTAAAGCACATTGCAGTAAGTCATAGTTAATTTGTAGAAAGTGACCATATGAAGGAAGGACTTCACAGACTGGTCGCATGAAACGACGGGGTGTCCGCCAGTTGGGTGCAGTTTTCAGTGGTGACCCGGTCGACGGGAAGACACCTGATTCCATATACAGATTGTCACAATATATTCTGGCCAGTCGACCTCTCTACTGATTGAATAAAATTACATTGGTTTATTTAAAGGCCTCATTTGTGAAAAGGGTTCCTTGTTATGACAAATCATTTATTCATCAGATGCAAAGACATTATAAAAACATTTCTGCCATTTGTAAAGCAACTCCTAACATTGTAGATGACTGATAATGAATAATGAACAAAACAATGAATGATGTACAGTAGGTAAAGAACAAGTTAGTTTTATGAGTGTTTCTCAAACTCTTTGTTATCCTACAGTTAATGAACGATTTTTAAGTAAATTTTGTTGGGTTCCTCTCCAGCACCCACGTCAGAAAAGTAGACTGTCAAGAACAGGAACATCCATCTCATGTATTTCTGTGGTCAAAATATATGTTACACTAATTCTAGACATGTAAAATGTAAGAAGAAAAAACAAGAAATGTAATAAAAAATCAATTTACACACAAAAATGCTTAAAAAAAATTCCAGAAATTGGTTAGTAGTTAGTAGAGTAGGTGGCAAAAAACATAGAAATGTTGTTCCCCAAGGTTTGTGAAAGCCCATGAGGACTTGTGCAGACATCAGAATCGAATCTTTCACACACCCAGATTGTGCTTTACAACAGTGCGCATGCTTTGGTGTTCGGTGTCGGACCTCCACTCAGCCACAGTTTGGGGATTCAACACTGGAGCTACCAGGAACTCATGAAGGGGACACCCATTGTCTGCTCGTAACCAGCCATCAGCCAACGCACCATCACGTGCCACCTGATACACTTCATAGTTGGACCAGATAGAAGCATCATGTGTACTGCTGGGCCACTTGGCCACAATGTCTGTAAAGTCAACGATGGTCAGTTGCAGATCATTTGGACGGGAGTATGAATAAGAATGAGCAATCCACCCACTACTAATAATGAAGTTTATTTAAAAGTGCCTTTCAAGGTCCCCAAAGCCACTGTACAACATGTGAACGATAGGGGGCGCTCTCGCTCCCTTGAACCCCTGTCCACGACTCCAGACACCAGGTAAAAGTCCTCAAGTTGACTTTATTTTCTTGCCACAGTGCACAAAGCACACTCTCCACCACAATTCTCATTAAACTCACAAATACTCAATACTAAACAATCCTCCAGCTCCCAGATGTGTTGCCACCCTTCCACCCAGCTCAGCTCACCGTCTGGGAGCTCCCACAGTCCTTTTATATCTCCTGACCCGGAAGTGTTTCTGCCCAATAGTCCACAAGTCCTTATTCCTTCTGGGTCAGGGTAAATAGTCCTTTTCTTCAACCCGGAAGTCCGTCGCTCTTCCTATGACGAACCTCCGGGTCACAGGGCACGAAGAAGCCCTCGGTCCTCCCTGCAGCTCCCTTCTGTGGCCCCCACGGCATCCAGCAGGGCTTTGCATAAAAACTCCAATGTCCATGATGCCCTGCTGGTCTTCTGGGGAACTCCACGCTGCAAGGAGGGCTCCACCTGGGCTTGGGGGTATTGGCCGGGATAAATGGCCGGCCATCCATTACAAACAATACACATAAAACCAAACATTCCAATATACAAACTAAATTCATTAGAACAGCAAAAAGCAATATTAGAAAGATGGGTTTTAAGTCCAGATTGAAAAACAGAAAATGAGGTACGTGCACGGAGCTCCAAAGGCAGGGCATCCCATAGCCATAGCCCTGATCCGCTAAAAGCCCTATCATCCATAGTGCGCCGTATGCATAATGGGATAGTTAATAGCAGAGAGTCAGAAAAACAAAGTGAACGTAATGGAGCATAGAGAGGAATTAAAGAAGATGAGTAATGTGGGATCTGACCACGAAGAGTCTTAAAAACTAAAAGAAGAAGTTTATATTGAATATGAAAAGAAAAGGAGCAGGGAGCCAACACAATTCTAAAAGTGTAGGAGTAATGTGCTCTCAGGGTTTTAAGTGGGTAATCACTCTTGCTGCTGAATTTTGTGCATACAGTATTGTACTTTGTTCAGTCTCCGAGCAGGAATACCAAACAATGCTGCATTGCCTATGGTGGGCTGGCGCCCTGCCCGGGGTTTGTTTCCTGCCTTGCGCCCTGTGTTGGCTGGGATTGGCTCCAGCAGACCGCTGTGACCCTGTGTTAGGACATAGCAGGTTGGATAATGGATGGATGGATGGATGCTGCATTGTAATAATCAAGTGACAAGCTGACAATAGAATGAATAAGCGTCTCAATGGACGCAGCCCCGAAATTTACTTAAGATGGATAGAGCAGCCTTGGCAATATTAGTAAAAGGAGGATCAAAGGAGAGTGTAAGATGAAGAAGAGCACCAGGATTTTTAACTTGTGCAGACAGGGACGTAATAAAGCTGGGGATTTTTTTTTTTACTGAGGAATTATCTATTTTCTTTAAAGTGACTAGAGATGCAATAATTAAATCCTTAATTTTACCATTATTTAGTCTGAGAAAGTTTTCAGCCAGTCAGATCATTAGTCACCCTGACGAGTGCTGTCTCTGTATTGTGAGAATAAAGAGCCATGTTGATGATACTGGTGATAAAAGTAAGAAGAAAAGCCAAAGCAGCTTTAAACAAAAAAGAAGGCAATGGGGTCACGAATACAGACAGTTGGCCTGACAGCCATGACAAGCTTATGGACTTCAGGATCGTCCAACAATGGGAAGCCAGATAAACAGCTGCTAGAGAAGAAAGGACATGGACACAGCTTAGACTAAACAAGTGGATCTTTTTGAAATTCAGAATAAATCAGATCAACCTTGTTATTAATAAAAGGACAGATATTTGTGATAAAGGTCAGAAGAGACGCCCTATGGAAAGCTATCTGCAGGCTTAAGTAGCTTATCCACTGTAGCTAAAGGCGTTCAGGTATTATGCTGACCGCACAATTAGTATAGTAAGCAGTCTTGGCTCTCTGCAGTGCCTGCTTGTTAAGGGCAGCATGTTCCTTATAGTCAGCTGCATGGGCAGATAAACTTGTCTTTCAACTTAGGCATTCAAGCCAAAAGCAAAAGCACTGAAGTATATTTAGAAAATCAGCCGCTTGTAGAGAATTTACAGAGCCTACACGCAAGTTAAAATCACCAAGAAAAAGCACAGAAGGATACAAAGAACACAGAATTGAGCAACTCAGTGCGTTCTGCCAAGAAGACTGGTGACTGTTTTGGAGGACGATACACAAGTAATATCCACAGAGGTCTACCTACAATACCAGGAATGCCTGCAATGGCACAAAAAGTGATTTTAGTATCACGTAAGGCATTGCATTATTATTTTGATGATTGTTATTATTACTACTTATTATTTGGTTGTCTCCTTTACCCAAAAAGACTTGCAATATTTGTTATACAATTGGATTCATTCCATTTGCTTTTCCAGATGGGGCACACCAGGTGAAGTGGCCTGCTCAGGGTCGTACAGTGTCAGTAGTAGCACTCAGATCCACAACCTTAGGGTTTAATGCATGAATGGCACAATAGTAATGGGCATCACCAAAAGTCTGCAGGAATCCACTCAAGGCTCTCATTACTTCTGGCCCTGAGTACATGATGATTACATCTTGCCTGAACAAGATGCCCCAGTTGCCTGGGAAGCTTGCATAATGTACTATTTTTAGATAGCCAATAAAATATGTCATTTTGCTTGACTTCTCATTACATCCATAATGGCTAACACAGTACAACATCTATACCCTAACATTTGTCCTAAAACCCCCGTTTGCTAGCATTCCTGAAGAAACACTCACCAGACTACAATATATCCTGAACTCTACTGGTAGACTCCTCATGCCCACCAAGCGAACAGAGGGCATAATTCATGTCCTTTAGAATCTACACCGCCTGCATGTTTCCCTACATATCAAATATAAAGGCACACTTCGTACAGACCAGGATTCACGCTCTTGAGCTCCATGATATCTTGTTCAGCTGCTTCATCACTATAATCCTCCATGTGCCCTAAGCTCCTGATGGTCCCACAGACCAAATATCCTTCTGCAGGCAGCTCCTCGAATCAGCGTCAAGACACTGGGCACTCCTCACATTAAAATTTGTCTGACTGCTCGTCGCTCGTTCTTTTAATTAGTTCTGAAACTTTTCAGTTTTCTAAAATCTCTTACGTCTTTGGTTTTTAATACTTGCACAATGGGACCGTACTGAGTGGTCTCTTTGGTTATTTGTAAAAAGTTTCTGGCTTGTTGTGTTATCAAATACTGTACAAAACATCCCTGGATTTGAGAAGCAACTCCACTTGAAAGGCAGTGTAAGATTTGGGAGTTCAGACGCTTTTATTTTCCTTTGATTTATCAGTAGTTTGTTGTTTATCTGATCATCGGCTGTTCTTTACCCTCTCTGGATGAACTGCACAGCTCTTGCTGCCTCAAGAAAGCCGAAAACATCTTAAAAGACTCCTCAAACCCCGCTCATGACATGTTCCAACTGTTGCCATCAGGACAAAGATAAGAGAGCATCAAAACAAAGACTAATAGACTGAATAACAATGTTTACCCTGTTGCTATCAGGGCACTGAATGCCACCTCATCACCTTCAATACAGCAGTGCAACAGATGACATCTTGTGCAATTAAGGTCTTATGTTGAATGTTTGTGTTCTACCTTATTTCTTTTTATCCCTTCTTATCCTTTTGTGATTATATTTATTTATATTTTGACACTGCAGGGACTGCATTTAATTTTGTTGTATTTGTTACAATCACAGTAAAGATACTCTGATTCTCTGTACTATTTTTGTCCTCATTCAAAACAACATTTTGTTATCTTAGTGCTACTTTGGTCTGGGTGCCCAGGGTGGCAATAACCTGCCTCATTGTCAGCATAAAATGTTTTGTGAAGATGAAGTACATTGAGCTTCTAACTAAACTAAAGTGTTAAAACTCCCAAAAAACTGTCTGTTGCTTCCTAAGGGCTCAAATCAAACAAGCTGTGTCAGGACCTAACAATATTTATCCTCAAGTGCTTAAGGTAGAAAAAAATCAAGTCTCACATGTGAAGAACAGAAGTGTCAATAAGTAGAAAGTATGAGTTTAGGTGGAGAGACCATGTTTCATTGATATGCAAAGATTTTATGTAAGAGGTAAGTGATAAAACTAAAAATAAAAGTGGCAATTGCAGGCACAGTGTTAAATTTGATTACACACTGTCACACATATGAGCATAGGGAAGAGCTTAAGGGCTTGTGTGATTGTAATTCTCTGCCGAGACATGAGGTGGCGCTATGCGATAACGTTCTCTCTTCTTCTCCTCCTCCCTCTGCAGGAAGGAAGATTGACACTATTCCACCTATGACGCCACTTCAGGGACCTGACCACCTGGACCTGCCTGTTCCTTTCAGAATGCCTAATAAATCAAAGCAAAACCACCTTGAGGAGTCTGACTAGGAAATTCAGGGTGACTCCACGTTTCTCACATTTATAAAGCGGTGTTTTTGTATTTTTCTTCACATTTTGACGTGTTTATAATATACAGGTCGGCCATGAAGGCACCCCAAGACACGTTCTTTGTGTTTGTCTCTTTAGCATAACCCATGGACTCTGATGGCGCAGCCAGAGCGGAAAGCATCACAAGAGTCACCTCACTGTTGCATAAGAAACTCCACTATAACTGGCTAATGCGTGGAAAAGCAGGTGACGTCACCTGAGCAGGCAACAGTGCTGTGGCAGTTGGCTCCTTACCCTCAAGAATGGATTTTCCCTTCATGGGTGTCCTGGAGAATTCATGATTGATGTGGTCAAGCAGATCTACAGGAGTTTCAAATACAGCACTGGAGGTAAGTGCCTGCCATTTTTGTCACCAGACATGTATTTGGCCAATTTTTCCAGGGTTTAATACATTTTTCTCTTTTGGACTGTTTCAGGGAGGGATTGATGCACGTTGACCTTTTTCAGATTTATTTTTCCCTTTCATTTTGGTCTTTGGACTTATTTTAATTGGCCATCATGTTTTCAAATTTCTGCTGTGCTGACACTTTTGGTACTTGTTACTATGACACAACTTGTCATTGTCACATGATGTGAACGGCGTGACTTTATTTTCGCTGGCATCATGTGTATGCATTTCTTGAAGCTTGTAGATTCTTAATTTAAAAGTCCTTAATGCACAATTATTAGTTTTGACAGATCGACTTCAGATTATTCCTTAAGACTCCTTTTTGCCCAAGTGCCTGCCATCATTTCATCCTGGGACACTACAGATAATACTAATATGGTGCAGGCTGGACAAGTACTAAAATCTTCCTCAATGTCTTTGGGCATTGTGGGCCAAATCCATACCTATAGCTGGTACATGGTAGGTTCCATGTCAGGATGTCCTTGGTGTAAAGACTGCCATTACTGTCTTATGGACTCCTGTCTAATCTGTTACATTTCTATTACCCTCGTTATACTTTAGAATTAGCACCAGCCATCCGCAGTCTTACTGTATGAATTTGATTGGTTATTCTTAGTTGTCATTCAGCTTTCCTTTATAGTACTGACAGCCAATAGTGAAGCCTTATCACTTTCTGAGAACTTACTCTGTGGACATCATTGGCCATAAGTCGGTCTTAGATATGCAGCCAGTTGTCAGCAAACTTTAAAGAAAAAGAACTGAAACTGAGTGGTTAGAAAATGAGTGCTAGGGCCTGACTGATAACATCAGACACAGAAATAGCGGGCCGATAGAGGGGTGTCTACCAATGTATAATATCAATAAAATTACGACATTAAAACTCTTCAAAGCAAGGCCCATTTATTATGTTGCTTCCCTTGTGTAGATGGCCATAGTTTGAAAACCCTTGTTTTTGTTTCAAAGCTAAGACAATTGTTCAGCAAAAGAACGAGGTTCAGGTTGAAGTAGTTGTTCTTTAGTGTCTGTATGCCGCAGTGACTGCTCAGAGTACTTAACAATAACTATTATTATTATTATTATTATTACATATGAAAATGGGTTTACACGTGAGTGGGCTCACAGATGGACTAGTGGCCTGTCAACGGCAGTTTCGTGACTAGTGCTGCCAATGAAGTCTATGGCCCTGAAAGGCCCTACTTGGATCGGCTGGACAGAAGGGGCTTCAACAGGTGCACAAACAGAGGGGCTGTGTGTTTGCTGTTTAAATTCTGCTTCTGCTAAATTAAGCTTTGTGTTCTCTCCCTGTGTTTGTCTTTTCTTTTTTTATTTAGGTTAATAAACATGACACTTCATTTTACATTTTCCTTCTTGCCTGTTGCTTTGGCTGTGGACATCATGCTCCAAGTGACCAAAACCACCTCAAAAGGACTTAAAGAACTACCCCACATACCATCTACAACCGCAGTAACACAACTTAGTAAGAAATTACTAAAATTGTTAAATTTAAGAAGTAAATGGAAAGAATTGTGACTTCAGTATAGAATATTTAAAGGCAAAAAATTAGTCTTGCATAACAAACAAAAGGAATCAGGTTCACTTTCAGAAGTAAGGAGACTGGCTAAACGCACTCCTTGTATCTTTCTGTCACACTTCAGTCTGAACACAGCAATGTGACTATAAGGGTTAAATCAGCAAACATAACTAAAATATCAAATCATTCCCACATTCTTTTATTACCATCTTATCCAAAATGTTTTTGCTATATATTAAGATCTACCAATTCCACTGTTAAACAACTACAGGAGCCAGGGTGGAACTGGAAAATAGATGAATTTAACACACTGGGCTTAGATAGTCTGGAAAACTGAATGGGACACATAATGGTGTTTAAAAATATTGAAGATGTGAGAATAAGGAAGTAGGACAAAGGGAGTTGTGCAGCACACATTATTGGTTTGTTTCACTGCTAGGCTTGAATTTGCATTGGTGAGCAACAGGTGAAAGAAAATCAAATATCACAACACTCACTGTGGATGATGATGATGTTCACCAAACACCTTGACGCACACAATAAAGACACAATTACTGCCGTCTCTTATTTTGAAGTGGAATAAAAAAACAAACAGGCACAAAGTCTTGTTCTTCTTCTCCCTGTCACTCATACATCACTATCATAAAACAGCAGCTCATCATTTCAGGTAACAGGCTTCACTATTCAAGATCACCAAGTTTGCTGGCCACGGGATGGACAGCATTTACATGGTCAGGTTTCCTTACCTGCGATCTGAAGACGGCTCTCAGACAGAGGTCAGCTGTGCCCCTCGGCTCTGCTGTAACGACATGCAGACTCCAGCTCATCACTGACGGACAGACACATCAGACAGCCTCAGGGAGAAGTCGCCATGTGGCAGTTCTAATATGAAGAGAACTGCGGGTCGTAATTTCCCAGTTGGTCTTCTCTATTGATAAATGTATGAACAACGAGACCTTCAGATGTTGTCCATTCAAATGAAATGTCCTCTTTCTTTAAAGACTCTTCAGCGTTCAAAGAGCAGGGAATGTCAAACACCTCACCAGTGATGGCAGGAAGGCAGTCATCAGCTGAAATAAAAGAAATAAACTGAATTCAAAGAGAGACAATGAGCTGTTTAAAGGTACAGCAAATGAGTCAAAAACTGTACAAAAAGAAAATGGATACGCTGGAGCACAAATTCAAAATATACCAAAGATCCTAACACAAGAAAAAGGCACGAATGAACTAAAAAGAACATCTTTATTAAATAAAAACATTCAAAGGAGTGGACAAAGCAACAATCTGCCGCCAATGATTTGTCAAATTTCTTGTGTTATTTTTTAATAATTTCTTACTAATCATTTTTACATGACTTGTTCATTTATATTGTTCTCAAGGTGATGTCATTTTGCCACAATTTTGAGAGCCCATTTTTGCCATCACTTGTTGATGTTTTGTGATGACTGCCATCGTGTGATTGAGGCCTGAGTGATGTGTGAGGTTATGACATGGGCACAGTTTAAATGGAGTCGCAGTAGCCTGTGTATGTTAGCGATTGATATTGTACTGTATATAAAAGTCAATATTTACTTCAGGCACTATTTTATTTTGGTTCAGGCTTGGTCTGTGATTAGATGGTTGGCTTTATTATTTAGCCATCATCCTCTGGTTCAGGATAGTTGAAGTTGATCTTTAGCTTCTAAATCTCTGCCTGGCTTTAGGCCACAAGACCGTGACTGTGTCTTTGTTAATTATTTCTTTTGATTCCTGATGCAGACTTTCTCCAATAATTCTTGTTAAGGCTGCTTGCCAATCTGTTCAAACAGACCCGTAGTTGGTAAGCAACAACAGATTTTAAAATTTTGGCAAGAATGGGAAGATTGGAAATAGGAGCAAAAATTGATAAAATTATTTGGATTGCCATTGGCTTTTTAACAACACTGGCAACAGCCGTAATTTTATGACAGTCAGGGACTACACCAGGAAGAAGGGAAAAAGAAAGAACAGCAGCAGTCAAAAGAGGAATGAGGAGATTTGGACAAGCTTTGACTAAGACAGTGGGAATAGGGCCAAGAAGACATGCAGATGAATTAGATTTACAGATCATCTCTGATCTCGCAAAACCACTGAGTGGAGAGACCTCTTAAAAAAAAATTATGTTCTGACAGATGAGGCTGAACTCCATTTTGAAAGTGAAAATAGTCATGTAGTGCCGAGTTGCTGATGAATGGAATTTATTTTACACTGAAAATTAAAAAAAAAGAGAACAACAAACTTCTAGAGAGGAAGTCGAAGGAGAATTACAGCTTGTCAATTACAGAGAGGACTTTAGAATTCCCTTCACCACTCGTAATATTAGAAGAATAATGAGCAGATCTAGCAACTGATAAAGCATCATTACATATAATAAGATGTGTGAGAGACGGCACACTGGGATAGGAAGCGAGCAGAACTGGGATCCTTGCCCAGCAGGGATGTCAACAGCATGGCATTATTACCTACATGGACTGTCATTGACCTTCTAGCATAAACTGAATTTCACAGATGCAGTTTTAGAATTTGTCAGTGTGGTAAAAGTTTAGCAGTAGACAAAAACAGGTATTATCAGCACTGGCCATCCCACCACATTCAACAGGACTTAACATACTAAGGAAATAAACAGCTTAAAAAGTTATGTACGTATACGCTAGGCCTGGATAGTTAATTGTTTATTTTGTGAATTACAGTTATGACTGATGCGGTACACTAATATCAGAGGAGCGCATTTCATAACAGACTGTGATGAATGTGCTGCTGCAAGAAGCATCGTTACATAAAAATGAACACAAACTTGTTACTCCATCAACTAGTCCAGCTTTTAACAATTTTACATTACTGTTTCTGTGTGGTTTTGCTGTATTCTACACAACACATTATACTACTCAAGTCTCTAGAAAGAATAACGCATGAAGATTCTGGACTCATGTAGGTTTCACCTCATTCCAAAGAATTACATGGGACAGTGGAGGTGGGCCATAAGTATGAAGGTGTTATTCTGGATAAACCTCTGGCTTCTTCTAGAATTTACTCATAAGCTGTGATGTCTTTTGACCACCGAATAATTGTTGTGAGCTGTGCTCACTGCCGGCAGCAGACAAGATGGCTTAAAGCAAATACATCTCTCTGTGCTCAGATTCACTTGAATAATTTCTTTGCTTGTCCAGTGTTTGTTCTGCATCGATACATATGTTGAGGTTTGATCCAATGTGAATAAAACACAGCAAGTAAGCAGTAAGCTAGAAGAGAGGATGTGTGTGGTATCTGATTCATACAGTGGTGCCAGACATTCGTGCCATACCCACCCAGCAGAACTCTTTCAGAAAAGAACGGATTTGTCTTTACACTTATTTTTGCCTGGCATGAAACAGTTGAGATGGTGGAATAGTGCCCTCTAGAGACCACACCTGAAATATGGGGTGGAGGAAACACCTAGAGAGTTAAACGGTCATAAAAATGAGAAGATACATTTAGTTAACACAAAGCAATTAATTGTAATAATCACAGTTAAAATATCAAAGGCAATATTCATCAAATATTAACTTTGTTATAATTGTGCAGCACTTGAACATCTCAGAATGAGAAACTCATCAGGAAAAAGAACAACATACAAGAGAGCAAGACACATTCCCTGGGCCGACTGTACACAAATAAAAGTCTCCAGCATCTCCAGTCAATATGCGTCTCACTCAGCAGAACGTGTCTAATGTAAATATCTCAAGTGACACTTCTTTAAGGGGTTGCCAATGTCACTTTAGTGAGTTTCATGACAGAGGCCTCCACTCTTCATGGTTTTAATGCTGTAAGATCTTACAACTAACTCTAAAGTCTGTGAGTTTTCTTCTGACTAAGCCATTTCCAGGGCAGGCTTATCATGAGCCCATTCCGCTTACAACTTTGGAAGAGCTCACTAACTGCTCATGTTAAAAAGTAAAGTGGATGACGGTGGTCTACCCAACTTGGAACATTTCTAACAGACAAACAATTAAAGTAGGCTGCCTAACATTTGGGTTTCTGCTACTAAATGGATGAGACAGGAAAATCAAGCCTTTCAGCGGTTTGCCAAAAAGACTGAAGTGCGTATTAACTACTATTACCACTGTGATGGCAGCTTAGATAATATAACTAGACAAAAGCAGAAGGAGACCAGTTTATGAATGTGAAACACATAGCTTCTGGAAACAGAAGAGTTCAAACAGACTGAACCTCTTCCAAAAAAACTCTATCAACAGAAATCCAAGCACTCTATTGTGCCACTTGGTCATTAAATGAATGATAACTGCTGGCAAGAGAAGACAAACGGATGTAAGAAAAAAAAGACTGAAAAAAAAAACAAAATAATCGGCACTAAGGTCACTTCTCACCCCAAGAAACTAGAGCAGCATGCACATGACACTAAACATACAGTCAGGTGTGCTAAATGTGCTGTTGTGGGAGAAAAGACAACAGCCAGGGACAAGGAACAAGACTCGCTTTATAGGCGTGTATATACGAATATACGGTACATACTAAATATGTCACTGTTAGAGCTCTTTGTCTGCTCTGAGCATAATAGAGGACAGGAGGATTACACTGGAGTGTCTGTACATATGTGTGCTTGTGTCTGACTGGAGTTATATGTGGAGCTTTCCTTTCTGACATTTTTGTTTTAAGAGTACTGATCCTTGTTATATATTTACTTGTCACCATTTTGACTATGTGACATCACATTTCCATGTGTTTTCAGTATAAATATGGTGGCAAACCCATATTCCGTATCCCTTGGTGGATATTCCAAACAATGTCATTCTTAGTGTTAATAAGCTTGCAATGAGAAGTCAAGCAAAAGGACACCTTTTATTAGCTAATTAAAGAGATTACAAAATGCAAGCTTTTGAGGCAGCTCATATTGTAATCTTTTCAGTTAGCCAATAAAAGGTGTCATTTTGCTTGACTTCTCATTGCATCCATAATGGCTAAGAGGGTACAACACCCTGTTAAATAGCTTCTAAAACCAAGCAGGCCCTGGCAGTTGCATTCTTTGGTGGTGTCTCTTGATTTACATCTTTTCCTTTGCCCTTTGGTTTTTGTTCATTTCATTCACGCAACTTCCTTGGTGTGACTTTTGGCTCATTTCTGATCGAGTTTGAGGCTCAAAACAATCATTTTGCACCCTTTTAGTGTGCTTAATATACAGACGCCCATAGCTCAAGAGACCTCAAAAGGCAGCCAATGACCAGAATCAGAGACAAAGAACATTTCAGATGTTTTATGTTTGTTTGTTTCTGTCATACAGTATATACCTTACATGAATCTTGCTCATTTTCTCAGTTCTGTGTTCTGTTGAAACAGGACTGCATAAATGTATAATTTAATTTGGGCCACCATAGAAGGGCAGTAAGAAGGAAAGTCTGAGCTGTTTAAGGATGACCTTGTCATACAAGCGTTTCCCACGTATTGCCCCTAGGAATGAAGCCATTGATAAGTGTGATAAAGTAAGTACTTAAACAAATAGTATAATGGCTTAATAAATGTCAGAAACCTGTTCAGGCACACCAGAAAACCAGATAAAGGTCAAGTGAACCACAAAATTTACACTGAAATATGAGAATTTGTTTAGGAAAATACTGAGATGGTCAAGTAAATAATGTACCAGAAGAAAAGTTGATGTAATATACAAAAATGTACTGAAGGATAACTAAAAGATGACTAAGAAATCTGCAGATGTCCTATATAAACGAAAAGGGACAATTGTTATATGCACAGAAATTTCAAGGGTGGTGGCGCAACTCAAAGCTGTAAGAAGAAAGAGAATATAACTTTTATTTTATATAGATCATTTGGGTGTAAACCAATGAACCAACCAGAGTAAAATGTATGCATTGATTGAAACTGTATGTAAATACAACAGTTTATAAAATGAACCTCTGCTCTTTGTTTCTCTGACCCTGCTGTAACAGACTACTGCACTTATGATGAATGCTCCCTCTAAGGAATTTTGCCGAGGAGTAATTAAAAGATACAATAAAGAGCTTTTCTCCTGTCTGATTACTGAATTGTCCTATTAGAGGATATTTCTTTCTTTAATAAGAGGTTAAATTTCTACCAAAGAAGGCAGTTATTACGGAGTGTTATAGTATATATTAAAAACCAAGTCATCTTCTTGTTGATTCTTTAAGGAATGTTCTCTATGATGGATGATCTGCTCAGAGATTCCATCATTTCTGAGGTTTGTAAAGTCTTTATCAACCTCATTTGTGCTTCCCACCCTTCTTCCCAGTTCGGCTTGTTCTCAGCTCCCTTAACCACCCTCAGCAGACTTTCGCCAACAGTATTTGTCCTTGTTCTGATAGACTGGTCTGTGTCTGCAGGAGTAATTTGTGACAGACAGATACTATATATTTCAGCAAGAGTGAAAGGGAAGGTCTACAGGACGGTAGTGAGACCAGCTATGTTATATCTGCTGTGGCAACCCCTAACGGGAGCAGTCGAAAGAAGAAGATTGGAAGCCTTAAACTGTCATATTATCGTGACAGAATTGAGCGATCACAAATAATAAAATTGTACATTTCATGCATTCATGTTTTTGGATATACAATCTGACAACTATAAAGAAATCCGTGTTTTTAGACTTGATAAACTCTGTTGATTATATAATTTATGGTGAATTAAACAAAGTTAATACAATGTAACAAAAACTAAAAGATACCTGGTTTAAAAAAACTGGCCAGTAATGGGCCATCAGGTACTTTCATAGAAATCAAACTTTACTGCTAACAACCGCAGGGAATCACTCAATGGAGGATTTCATAATACTGTACAACTAATTATACTGTATAATTATACAAAATGAAATCAATTAATTTATGTAATATTTATTATATACGCATATAAATGTAGAGTAAAATGAACAGGAAATTCATTCAAATGAACGACTTCAATGAGACTTGATTTGAACTTAAACACATTGTATCAAATCAAATAAACAGTCTGAGAAGACAGACAGACAGATTGTAACGGAGTGGCTTCACGCCTCTGTGCATGTCGACCCTCACACATCTATTGGGGCCTAAATGTAAAAGACTTATTTAATAAAGCTTGTGGCTTCTTAGTTATGGACAATTCATACTTCAATAGTGCAGAAGCAAAGGGGCTCATTTTCTGTTACTTTTGAAAGTCAATGCAGAATGAGTTACATCATATAGATGTGCTTCTGTGTGGTAGTTTCTTACTCTCCGTCATCCAGCATGTGCTATGGTAGAGCAAAAGAGCTGTCAGTTATCTTAACTTGCACATTTCTTTATGAGTGTGTTTGCACACGTGTGTGTGTTTCCATGTAGGCATGCCAGTATATTTAAATTATGCATTTCATAAACTACTCATGCAAACGTTTGCAAATCAATAGGCCTGGTTCCATAACTAAATGGAGCAGAGTTTCAATTCCAGTTAAATTAACCAATTTCTACGCCAGTTATCATGGCATATAAGTCAAACATTATTTTGAAGGACATGGAGATGAAAACTGGACCAACAACAGACCTGGAGCAAGGCAAACACGATGCAGCTTGTTTGAAGAAGACGTGGCAGTTTTATTCAGCAATTACTATTGTATATTGATCTCTGCATTCAGGGTCGGATATCTTCTAGACTGCTTGTTTTGGGAGCTTTACAAAACTCTAACTAAGGAATGATTTTCGAGTGAAAATTGTAATTTTAAGCCAAGATAAATATTACATTTCCATAAACACATACATATGCAGTCAGAAACACACAAACCACACAAAAAACAGCTGTTCAGATTTTATGATCAAAAACTGGAGAACGTAAACTTAACTCAATAATGAATTTTTAACCCCATAACTAAATCTGTATTTAAATGGAAGCAAAAACTAAAACTAACTAAAAGCTAAAAAAAAAGAACAATGAAAACTAAAGAAAATATTTAGAAATAAATAATAATTAATTAAACAATATTAATAAATTAATCAAGTTATATCAAACATACCCATATCTATTTTGAAAGAAAAATAACTGGAGGTTAAATACAAAACCGCGCAAAATGTTTACCGCATAATTGTTTTAAAGTTTGTTTAGTATGCATTGAAATATTGCATTAGTACTCATACTAAGTTCTTGTGTAAGTAAATTAAGAAAAAAAAAAAATCAAGATTAATCTGTAACTATTTTATACGTTCTCTTCAATTTATGAATTATTTACATATATGTTTAGATTAAACATGTTTATCTATAATTATAATTTCATTTTTGCCTGCCTTTGTTCCTTAACATCTTTTTGTGGTCGCTCGAAATGGTGGCTGTGATTTTGGAAATCTGTCAACCCCGGTCATAAGTAACGCTTGCAATAAATCAAATGGATACAATGGAAGAAAATAGTTCATTACTTAATTTAAGATCATACATGTGTTAAAGTATGGAAGGGTTTGGGAGAGGACGAATAGTAGTCGAGAAATGCCGTGTTGGATGCGTGTGGGCGGGACCGGTTTTGAAGTCGAAGCAGGGCGAACCAGAAGAGAAATATATATAAGAGATGCTGAAATAAATAATAATGGAAAAAAAGAATGAAAAACTAACTAAAAAAAATCTCAAAATTAGAAAAAAACTGGGGAAATCTCAGTGTCAAAATGACAGCACAGAAACTATTGTCAGTGTTTGTGTGTCAGTTGTGTTCTAGCCTGAAATGTGCGACGTCAAGTCACTGACATGTTCCCAGTGATGCACATGTCAAGGAGTTGTCTTGAGTCTCTGAAACGGAGTATAGCACAAGTCCAGCTTCAAATGGACTGAGGAAAGTAAGGATTGGCCAAAGTCTTATAATGGAGTCAGAGGCACTTAAATTGCAGAGAAGGAAGAGAAGCATGTAACTAAAAAACAGAGTGTTGGTAATACAAATCATTGAAAGTTGTCTTCTGTGAGTATGTACAGTATGTGTGCGTACATAATTGTTAATGTGATACTGCTTGTTATTGCTGCTTTTGGCTCATCATGTCTGACCAATTGGTCAGCCCTGTTATGCCATTTTGACCCCTTGTTGTTATAATGAGCCTTGCAGCTACCTACTGATTTATAAATGGTTGTTTCCTGCCTTGAGCTCAGTGTTGCATTGTGAGAACCTGGGCTTCCTGGAAGGCAAACTAGATAAAGAAGGATGGAGGATCTTCTGTTATGTTCACGTTTGATAAAACCTGTCTGCCTTTTCACATGACCTGTGAATGAATCTGTAGCAGCACAAAAAGACTTGGGAGAATTTCAGGTACCGGAAGTGCCTGCTTTGGCCCTGACTTGACATCTGAGGAGAGCATGGGGGCTGCAGGGGACAAGACCGGTCAGCAGGAGATGTAAAAGGAAGACAGCTATACGGTTAAGAAGGAAGCCTGTTGGTGTCCAAGTTCACCCATCTGCCTTGTCAACTATACCGTCACCTGTGGATTATCATCTTTTCCTGGACCATCGCCCCTCTATGGATGTGTGGGCTGTCTTGTGTCTACCTGTCGTATCAAATTTATCATTGTGCTTCATCAGAGGGAGCGCTCCCAAATCTCACACCTCTCGCTGCATCAGGAATACCAGTAGGACAGTCTATACAGTTTAGTTTTCATGCATACCGCATACTAGCTTGGCACACCCTGACTCGAAACTTTAATCCTGTAATAGAACAGGAAGTCTTAACCTTAATTTCTAAAATGAAACCTACTGCTTTTTCCCCCAAGATTAGGTGCCAACAAAACTAGTTAAAAGCACAATGGATGTTCTTACAGTACCTATTCTTAACATGATTAATAGTTCATTGCATGGCACAGTACCTGATACACTAAAAGTGTCAGTCATCAAATCATTACTTAAAACGTCAAACCTACACCCACACACACTTAAGAATTAGAGACTCAAATCAAAATTTACCCTTTCTCTCTAAAATACTTGATAAGGTAGTAAATCAGCTTCAGTCACACCTTAGGCTTCACAATTTGAAAAATTCCAATATGGCTTCCGCACTGGTCATAGCACAGAAACGGCACTAATGTGTGTTGTAATCTACATTCTGATATCCTCTGAAGGAAAATCCAGTGTAATTAAATTGTTAGACTTACTATAAGTGCAGCGTTTGACACCAATGACCATTCTATTTTACTACACAGGCTGGAAAATGATGTCGGGCTTACATGTGCTGTCCTTGCCTGGTTTAGTTCTTACTTATCAAATCGATCCCAGTATGTACAGAAATGTGCTGACATGGCTCTATAATCATACACAGAAGTGAGATATGGTGTCCTGCAGGGCTCAGTACTAGGAACTTTACTGTTTTCACTTTACATGTTTCAACTAGGATCTATCATTAGAAAACATAATGTTAATTTTCACTTCTACACAGATAACACCCAGTTATACCTTTCTTTTAAACCAATTGAAGTTTCTCTGGTGTTGTCTTTAATTAGTTTTGTTAGTGAATTAAAGGAGCAGATGAGAACTACTGGTCTTTAAACACATACAAAACAGAGGTGTTAATTATTAGAGGAAGTGATGCTGATCACATCATTATGATGGAATCACCATTACTTTTACTGAATCAGCCCTCTATCTAGGTGTTACCTTTGACTCTAGCATGTCATTTAAAGTGCACATTAGAAAATTGTCCAAAACATGTTTCTTCCATCTTAAAAATATTGGGAAATTAAGGCGTTTTCTAAATATGCATGATACTGAGAAATCAATTCCTGCATTTATTTCTACTACGATTGACTCATGCAATGCGGTGATGTTCAAATTTTTCTTTATACATCTTCTACTTAATGTAAAAAACTGCTATAAGAATTATTACAAGAACAAGAAAATACGAGCGCATAACTCCAGTTCTTAAATCCTGACAGTGACTCCCGGTTAAGTTTAGGGCAGATTTCAAAATCCTCCTTTTAACATATAAAGCTTTAAATGTCCAAGGTCTGGCGTACTTGTTTGAACTTATTGTGACTTGCAAACCTGATTGCATAGGAAGATCTCAAGATGCCAGTTCTGCTTATTATTTCAAGAATTAATAAAATAAGAGTGGGAGGTTGAGCTTTTAGGTCTCCAGGTCTCTGAACAAATCTGAATCCTATTATGTGATATCATCTACTCTTGCATTTTGCTCTGTACTTGTGATATTACTATTGTGTTATACTGAGGGTTACTTCTGTCCTGTTCTGTGCATTGTGTTGTATTTACCCCCTTTATGACATCCACTGCAAGCCCAACCTACCTGGAAAGGGGTCTCCCTCTGAATTGCCTTTCCCGAGATTCCTTCTTTTCTTTTTAGAAAGAAATATTTATAGAACTGATGATTTGCATGTATTCAAAGAGAATCATGAGCACATAAGGAGACTTTCCTTGAAGAATTCTCTAACTTAATGTCAATTTTAGTTACAAACTATGACACACTCTTAATAGTCGGTGACTTTAACTTTCATGTCGACAATCAGTGTGACCAAAACGTAAAGGAATTCATGAACCTCCTGGACTCTTTTGATTTGAGGCAGCTCGTTAATCAGCCTACACATAAAGCAGGTCATACGTTAGACTTAGTGATTGCTAAAGGACTTAAAGTTGATATAAAGCAGATCAATGATACAAATCTATTAGACCATTTCCTTCTACTATTTAATATAGAAATAAAGATAGAAAACGCTCATGAGAAGCATTTTGTTAAAAAACGCTTCTTTGACTCATCAGCAGCTTTAAAGCTTACAACTATTCTAAGCAATCAGTCCGTTTATAATGCCAGCTAAAATAGCGAGGATAATGTAAATAGTAAAGTGGAAAACTTTAATTCTAAAGTAAGAGCTGCTGTTGACATAGTTGCACCTGAAAAGACAGTTAAAAAATCCTCTAGTATTTTATTCCATGGAAGACCCAAAGAGTGTCTGATTTAAAAAGAACATGTCGTAGAGCTGAGCGTAAATGGAGGAAAACTAAACTAACTATCCATTATGAGATATTGAAGGATAAAATAAACAGAATACAATAACACAGTCCGTCTTGAGAGACGCTGCTATTTCTCTAATATTATAAATAACAATGCTAGTAATCCCAGAGTCTTATTTTCAACAATTGATCGTCTGTTAAACCCAGGTAACACAAAGGAATGCCCCAGAATACTTCCAGTGAAACCTGTGAGAACATTGCTGTATTTTTCAATCAAAAAATTAATGATATTAGAGATAACATAGTATATCTCCCCAACACTGCAGAACCTCCAAAGCCCCGGTACTCCATTATAAACAAATTAAATGCTTTCACCAGGATAGATTTACCTGAATTACATAGTATAATCTCTCAACTGAAACCTCCACCTGCGTCCTTGACCCAATACCAACCAGGTTTTTCAAAGAAATATCAGGCGTGCTAATTGACAATATTCTGGACATAGTTAATTGTCATTAGATACGGGGTCTTTCCAGACTGTCTTAAGACTGCTGTAGTTAAACCCCTCTCAAGAAAATAATCTTGACCCCTCTGCCTTTGAAAATTTTAGACCCATCTCTAACCTGCCCTTCTTAAGTAAAATTCTAGAGAAGGCAGTCATTATGCAGTTAAATGACCACCTAAATAAACATGCTATTCTTGATACATTTCAGTCAGGCTTCAGAACAAATCACAGCACAGAAACTGCACTTGTTAAAGTAGTAAATGACTTGCGGGTAAATGCAGACAGAGGCCATTTATCTGTTCTCATCCTCTTAGATCTGAGTGCTGCATTTGACACCATTGATCATAATATTCTTAGAAATCGCCTTAGTCAATGGGTGGGCCTCTCTGGCAGTGTCTTAAATTGGTTTGAATCCTACCTGGCAGGGAGAAAATTCTTTGTGAGTTGTGGTAATCAAATCTCAAAGACACATGATATCCGATATGGTGTTCCACAAGGCTCTATCCTGGGTCCGCTGCTTTCTCAATCTACATGCTTCCGTTAGGTCAGATTATCTCAGGTTACAACGTGAGCTACCACAGCTATGCTGATGACACACAGCTGTACTTATCAATAGCACCTGATGACTCGACTCTTTGATTCACTAACACAATGTCTTACTGGTATTTCTGAATGGATGAATAGTAATTTTCTCAAACTAAATAAAGAGAAAACTGAAATTTTAGTAATTGGCAATAATGGATTCAGTGAGGTTATCAGAAATAAACTTGATGCATTAGGATTAAAAGTTAAGACGGAAGTAAAAAATTTAGGGGTAACTGTTGACTGTAATCTGAATTTTAAATCGCATATTCATCAGACCACTAGGACAGCATTTTTTCACTTAAGAAACATAGCTAAAGTTAGACCTCTTATATCATTGAAAGATGCTGAGAAATTAATTCACGCTTTTGTTTTCAGTAGACTAGATTACTGTAACGCACTCCTCTCAGGACTACCCAAAAAAGACATAAATCATTTGCAACGAGTGCAGAATGCAGCTGCTAGAATCCTAACTGGGAAAAGAAAATCCGAACACATTTCTCCAGTTTTGATGTCACTACACTGGTTGCCTGTGTCATTCAGGATTGACTTTAAAATACTGCTTATGGTTTATAAAGCCTTAAATAATCTCGCTCCATCTTATATATCGGAATGCCTGACACGTTATATTCCAAATCGTAACCTTAGATCTTCAAATGAGTGTCTCCTTATAATTCCAAAAGCTAAACTTAAAAGAAGTGGTGAGGCGGCCTTCTGCTGTTATGCACCTAAAATCTGGAATAGCCTGCCAATAGGAATTCGCCAGGCAAATACAGTAGAGCACTTTAAAACACTGCTGAAAACACATTACTTTAACATGGCCTTCTCCTAATTTTACTTTAACTTAATACTGATACTCTGAATGTTCAATTCTTCATAATAATTATTCATAGTGGCTCCAAAATCCATACTGACCCCTACTCTCTCTTCTGTTTCTTTTTCCGGTTTCTTTGTGGTGGCGGCCTGCGCCACCACCACCTACTCAAAGCATCATGATGCTCCAACATTGATGGACTGAAAGCCAGAAGTCTACGTGACCATCATCATCAGGTCCTTCCATGAAAACCCTAAATACAAAGAGGACTGTTTGATTTATGTTAGGTAGATTGCCCAGAGGGGACTGGGCGGTCTCTTGGTCTGGAACCCCTACAGATTTTATTTTTCTCTCCAGCCTTTGGAGTTTTTTGTGTTTTTCTGTCCACCCTGGCCATCGGACCTTACTCTTATTCTATGTTAATTAATGTTGACTTATGTTTATTTTTTATTGTGTCTTCTAATTTTCTTTTCATTTTGTACAGCACATTGAGCTACATTTTTTTGTATGAATATGTGCTATATAAATAAATGTTGATTGATTGATTGAGACAAGTATTATATCTTATTGAGCACTAGTATTCTAAGGGTTAACCTTATAAAGGCTTATGCTTATATATGTTTTTATTTTTCTAAGTAAGGTAGAAACCTCCAATATATTATTAGTCAAAGTTCAGATATGCGAAGAGTGTTGGAGAAAGTAAACTCCCCTCTTCCTGATAAGTAATTTAAACTTTTAGGGTGGAAATATGGATGGTGAAAACTGGACCAGCACTAGGCAGGAATAGGGTCTGTCAAGAGAGCATCATGAATAGAAAGAGAGCTACACCCATTAGGTTGGGAAAATATTGGTGGAACCAGTTGGAGGCAGGGATGAGGGAAGGGAACGTTGGGAGTCAGATGATGACGACAAATGTGTTGGTTAATAAGCACGGTAATAAAAAAGTAAGGTTTGCCCATCACTGGGCACTCATTTCATTTGAACTGGATCCATGTGTGAATCATGCAATAAAGCTTGATTCTGCTGCCTTTCCCAAGACTCTGAGTGCCTTACATAATACTTGGAGACCTTCTGACGTGATTAGAAGAAGGCTGAGTGCTGATCTGACGGCTAGGATGAGGATCTGGGAACATACACAGACAGTGGCCACCTGTGGGTCAGTGTTTGGAGTATGATAACATGACAAGCAAAAGACCACAAGATGAGGCAAGAAGAGGAACAAATTCCAATAACATGTATGATTTCTTCCATTGTACAGAACAATGGAAAAATGTTAAGAGAATGTGCAGAGGGCTACTGCAGAGCAATATTAGAGGAGAACTGAAAGATTGTGAGCTTATGAGCAGGAAGAAAGGGTTAGAAAAATTAGATAAATTAGAAAAAGACAGGCACCAATAACAGGTGGAAGGAAACTGAGGTCTTATACACCCATTATGAGAGGGAGAATGTAGAGAAGCATATCAACAAGGAGAAGGGAGCCTAAAAAGTGAAATGAATTTGAAATATGTGATGAGGAGGAATTAGTGGAGATCTCAGATGACTGGGAAGAAGAAGATGAACATATAATTATTCAGAAGGTAGGAGAAAGTGAAAGCAGTGAGCAGGAGGACAGACAGACAAGACGTGTGGTAAAAAGGAAGGTCAGAGATATCAGGAGTCTCCAGCTGGTGTGTCAATTGTGGAGGAGCTGAAAAAAGAGTTAAGAAATACAAAAAATATAATGTCAGGGATCCCCAGTGGGAGTGTTGTTTGCTGAGAACGGTCTCAAAAGCTAAGCTACAGTACTGTGAGCCTGATACTGAGTATTTAGGAAGAATCGTATCATAGGGCAGCAAAGCAATAACTCCTTCAAAGGTGGAAGGGATAGCGAAGGCACCTAAGCCAATGACTGTAGGACAGATGATGACATTTTTGGGAATGACTGGCTTTAGCTCAGAGAAGATTCCGGATTACGCTTTAAAAACAGCTCCTCTGAGGAACATGAAGACCACAGGGTTACAGAATTTGAGAAATCACTTAGATTGGACAATTGACGCTAACATGGCACTTCATTCTGTTAAGCAGCAGCGGTAATCAGCACCAGCATTAACAGAACCTCATTATGACCGCCCTTTTCTGCTGTACGTAGGGAATGCCCACTGCTGTGTTGATGCAAGAGACATGCAAGTGTAGGATTCGATGGCCAATTGCGTATTACAACTCTAAGCTAGACAATGTGGCACGGGGTGTCCACAAGTCATGCAATAATAGGACTAGTCACAATAGCTATAGTTTTAATAAAAATTTGTACGTTACAGCAGAAAATTTATATTCCAAGGGGTGGAAACTGAGCAAACTAGTTAGGAATGCCAAAAATAAGGACATTAATGTTGGCCTCATAAGGTGTAGATCCTGGGTATTAATTAATTGGGATAGTTAATATAATTAATATTATTACAGTTTTTACCCATTGCTTGAACACTATAGAAACATGCTTAAACCAAAGTAACATAACTTGAAGTTGTTGTTACTATACTTTAAACAAAGTGTAACCATACCTTAAACAAAAGTGCTGCTTTGCACTTTAGTTGCAATTCTGCAACACACTCGCTCCTTTCTACAACACACTTGCTCCTGCACACTACACACTATTTCATACATAAGACATTTCGTTCAAAAATGAAATCCCAGGGTACCATTGGGAAAACACATCCATTCAAATAAAAAACACATTGGGTAATTGAAAATACTTAGACACACACCTGAAAATACTTACTTACAAAACGGAACACCAATCAGCCAGCTAAAAAAAGACCTCACTTAAGCCATTTTGAGAACTTTGCAAGCATGGAAGTAGGGAGAGCTAGAGGCAGAGGTAGAGGAAGAGGAAGACAGAGAGAGAGGAGGACGTGGTCGAAGAGGCCATGCAAGGACCATTATTTCTGATGACATAAGAGCAACTTTGGTGGACCATGTCATAAACCATGGGCTGACTATGAGGGAAGCTGGGCAGAGATCCACCCTAATTTAAGTCGTTTCACAGTTTCATCCATAATAAGGACATTCCGACTGGAAAACAGGTATGTCTTCAACTCTCTTCTCTACTCAGACTGTATCTAGAGTATTTACAGTACTGTACCATATCACATTGCCATATCACATGTACTGTATTTCAGGCTGGCTAATGCTCTTTTTCGTACAAAACTGGTAGTTTTGTGAAACATACGATAATAACGTGTTGAGATGTTTCAGTACTGTGTATGGTATACACAGTAAAGTACAGTATATACAGTACTGTAAAAAAGAAGCAAACCAATAACAATTTGTGATTCCATTTTTCTACAGAATGGCTAGAAGACCTACTGGGGGTGGACGCCAACGCCTGTTCCCCCAACAGCAGGCACTTGCCATTGTGAACCTAGTCAGAGCAAACAACAACAACAACAACATTTATTTATATAGCACATTTTCATACAAACAGTAGCTCAAAGTGCTTTACATAATAAAGAATAGAAAAATAAAAGACACAGTAAGAAAATAAAACAAGTCAACATTAATTAACATAGAATAAGTGAGGTCCAATGGCCAGGGTGGACAGAAAAAACAAAAATAAACTCCAGATGGCTGGAGAAAAAAATAAAATCTGCAGGGATTCCAGACCATGAGACCTCCCAGTCCCCTCTGGGCATTCTACCTAACATAAATGAAACAGTCCTCTTTGGATTTAGGGTTCTCACAGAAGGACTTGATGATGATGGTCACGTAGACTTCTGCCTTTTAATCCATCCATCATTGTTGGAGCATCATTAAGCTTTGAGTAGGTGGAGGTGGCACAGGCCACCACCACAGAGAAACCAGAAAAAGAAACAGAAGAGAGAGTAGGGGTCAGTACTGATTTTAGAGCCACCATGAATAGTTATTTTGAGGAAATTGAACATATAGAGTATCAGGATTAAGTTAAACTAAGTTAAATTGAAGTTATAAAAAGGCCATGTTAAAGTAATGTGTTTTCAGCAGTGTTTTAAAGTGCTCAAATTAAACTCACAATACTAACAATAATACAATCCTCCAACTCCCAGACGCGTTACCACCCTTCCATCCAGCTCAGCTCTCCGTCTGGGAGTTCCCACAGTCCTTTTATAATCCCTGACCCGGAAGTGTTCTCAATTCCCAGTCCATGTGATCCTCAATCACTTCCGGGTCAGGAAAAAGTTCTTTTCTTCAACCCGGAAGTGATTGAGGATCACATGGACTGGGGATTGAGAACACTTCCGGGTCAGGGATTATAAAAGGACTGTCGGAACTCCCAGACGGAGAGCTGAGCTGGGTGGAAGGGTGGCAACGCGTCTGGGAGCTGGAGGATTGTATTATTGTGATTTATTGGTTATTTAATGAGTATTGTGGTGGAGAGTGTGCTTTGTGCACTGTGGCGACAAAATAAAGTCAACTTGACTGGAGTCAAGAGTCAACTTGACTGGTGTCTGGAGTAGTGGACAGGGGTTCAAGGGAGCGAGAGCGCCCCCTATCGCTCACAGTGGCGTAGTCGACAGGAAACTCTAGCGTCATTTGCAGAGGACCTGAAACAAAAATTTCTGTGGGAAACGAACCCTGAACCGACAACGGAGTCAGGAATCGTCACTATATATATATATATATATATATATATATATATATATATATATATATATATATATATATATATATACACTCACCTAAAGGATTATTAGGAACACCATACTAATACGGTGTTTGACCCCCTTTCGCCTTCAGAACTGCCTTAATTCTATGTGGCATTGATTCAACAAGGTGCTGAAAGCATTCTTTAGCAATGTTGGCCCATATTGATAGGATAGCATCTTGCAGTTGATGGCGATTTGTGGGATGCACATCCAGGGCACGAAGCTCCCGTTCCACCACATCCCAAAGATGCTCTATTGGGTTGAGATCTGGTGACTGTGGGGGCCATTTTAGTACAGTAAACTCATTGTCATGTTCAAGAAACCAATTTGAAATGATTCGAGCTTTGTGACATGGTGCATTATCCTGCTGGAAGTAGCCATCAGAGAATGGGTACATGGTGGTCATGCAGGGATGGACATGGTCAGAAACAATGCTCAGGTAGCCCGTGGCATTTAAACGATGCCCAATTGGCACTAAGGGGCCTAAAGTGTGCCAAGAAAACATCCCCCACACCATTACACCACCACCACCAGCCTGCACAGTGGTAACAAGGCATGATGGATCCATGTTCTCATTCTGTTTACGCCAAATTCTGACTCTACCATTTGAATGTCTCAACAGAAATCGAGACTCATCAGACCAGGCAACATTTTTCCAGTCTTCAACTGTCCAATTTTGGTGAGCTCGTGCAAATTGTAGCCTCTTTTTCCTATTTGTAGTGGAGATGAGTGGTACCCGGTGGGGTCTTCTGCTGTTGTAGCCCATCCGCCTCAAGGTTGTGCGTGTTGTGGCTTCACAAATGCTTTGCTGCATACCTCGGTTGTAACGAGTGGTTATTTCAGTCAAAGTTGCTCTTCTATCAGCTTGAATCAGTCGGCCCATTCTCCTCTGACCTCTAGCATCAACAAGGCATTTTCGCCCACAGGACTGCCGCATACTGGATGTTTTTCCCTTTTCACACCATTCTTTGTAAACCCTAGAAATGGTTGTGCGTGAAAATCCCAGTAACTGAGCAGATTGTGAAATACTCAGACCGGCCTGTTTGGCACCAACAACCATGCCACGCTCCAAATTGCTTAAATCGCCTTTCTTTCCCATTCTGACATTCAGTTTGGAGTTCAGGAGATTGTCTTGACCAGGACCACACCCCTAAATGCATTGAAGCAACTTCCATGTGATTGGTTGATTAGATAATTGCATTAATTAGAAATTGAACAGGTGTTCCTAATAATCCTTTAGGTGAGTGTATATACAAAGGAAAAAGGTAATTTTCATTATGTATAAAACCAGGTTGAAAATACTTTTCTGCTGTGTTTGTGTTTATTAGTCATTTGTGTCATGATGTGTTAACTTCAGCTGTAATAAACATTTTTTTGTGTTTACTGATGGATTGTGTATGAATTACTTAAGATGGACTAAATAAGAAAGTTTGGCATATCCATTAAATTACTGGATAAAAGAAAACTTCAAACAGAAAAAAATGAATATAAAAAGTAATAAGGAAATGTTTGGTATAAAGCTCATAACAAATCCTCACAGGTTTAAATTCCAGACTTCTCACTGTATCTTCCTGTTCAAGTCAGCACTGCAGTACAACATAACATTGAAAAAGACTGCTTAATGAAATTCAGGGTAGCTGAGGCTGGGACTGATTCCAGAAGAGTTGGGCACAAGAAACTGTTGCATGCAGGACACACCGACACTGACTCTAACAGAAGGAGAATTTGGAACAGCCAGTCTGAGCCATATCTCAAAACAGCTTCCTGTCCATTTTCAGATATCCCAAATACATTTTAAAATATCTCAACATCACTTCCTGATCATTTCAAGATATCTCAAATACATTTTAAGATATCTTATAATAAACAAAAAGTCCCATTGAAATAATAGGGAGTTTTACAGGAAATGATTTTGAGATATCTTAAAATGCATGAAAGGTCAATTTAAGATATCTGAAAATTCATTTGAGATATCTTGAAATGCAGACACAATTATTTTGAGATATCTGAAACTGTATTTGAGATATCTTGAAATGCATTTGAGATATTTCAAAATGTATTGCAGATATCTTAAAATGTAAAGGAAATTATTTTAAGATATCTCAAAGCGAGTTTCAGATATCTTAAAAAGTAAATTACATTTTAAGATATCCAAAATTCATTTCGAGATATCTCTAAATGTTAATTTGGCTTGCCATACGAGTACTTTGAGAGGCTGATGAATGAAGAGAATGAGAGAGAGAAGAGGTTTGATAATGTGTAGATAGTGAATCAGGAAGTGCAACAGATTAGCAAGGAAGAAGTAAGGACAGCTATGAAGAGGATGAATAATGGAAAAGCCGTTGGTCCAGATGACATACCTATGGAAGCATGGAGGTGTTTAGGAGAGATGGCAGTGGAGTTTTTAACAAGATTGTTTAATGGAATCTTGGAAAATGAGAGGATGCCTGAGGAGTGGAGAAGAAGTGTACTGGTGATGATATTTAAGAATAAGGGTGATGTGCAGGACTGTAGTAACTACAGGGGGATACAATTGATCAGCCACAGCATGAAGTTATGAGAAAGAGTAGTGGAAGCTCAGTTAAGAAGAGAGGTGATGGTTAGTGAGCAGCAGTATGGTTTAATGTCAAGAAAGAGAACCACAGATGTGATGTTTGCTCTGAGGATGTTGATGGAGAAGTAGAGAGAAGGCCAGAAGGAGTTGCATTGAGTCTTTGTGGACCTGGAGAAAGCAGGGTGCCTCGAGAAGAGTTGTGGTATTGTATGAAGAAGTCGGGAGTGGCAGAGAAGTACGTAAGATTTGTACAGGATATGTACGAGGGGTGATTGACAGTGGTGAGGTCTGTGGTAGGAGTGACGGAGGTGGGATTACATCAGGGATCGGCTCTGAGCCCTTTCTTATTTGCAATAGTGATGGACAGGTTGACAGACGAGATTAGACAGGATGTTTGCTGATGACATTGTGATCTGTAGTGAGAGTAGGGAGCAGGTTGAGGAGACCCTGGAGAGCAGGAGATATGAGAGGAGAGGAGAGGAGAGGAATGAAGGTCAGTAGGACCAAAACAGAATATATGTGTGTAAATGAGAGGGAGGTTAGTGGAATGGTGAGGATGCAGGGAGTAGAGTTGGCGAAGGTGGGTGAGTTTAAATATTTGGGATCAACAGTACAGAGTAATGGGGATTGTGGAAGAGAGGTAAAAAAGGTTGTGCATGCAGGGTGGAATGAGTGGAGAAGAGTGTCAGGAGTAATCTGTGACAAACGGGTATCAGCAAGAGTGAAAGGGAAGGTCTACAGGACGGTAGTGAGACCAGCTATGTTACATGGGCTGGAGACGGTGGCACTGACCAGAAAGCAGGAGACAGAGCTGGAGGTAGCAGAGTTAAAGATGCTAAGATTTGCATTGGGTGTGATGAGGATGGACAGGATTAGAAATGAGGACATTAGAGGGTCAGCTCAAGTTGGACGGTTGAGAGACAAAGTCAGAGAGGCAAGATTGTGTTGGTTTGGACATGTGCAGAGAAGAGATACTAAGTATATTGGGAGAAGGGTGCTAAGGATAGAGCTGCCAGGAAAGAGGAAAAGAGGAAGGCCTAAAAGGTTTATGGATGTGGTGAGAGAGGACAGGCAGGTGATGGGTGTGAAAGAGCAAGATGCACAGGACAGAAAGATATGGAATAAATGATCCACTGTGTCAGTGCCTAATGGGAGAAGCCCAAAGAAGAAGTTCTCTATTTGGCTTGAACCCACTGCTTTTACCAACTTCACTTTCACTTCCCCCAACACCAGCAGCTTTCCCATTCTTTTTTCTTCAGATGCTTTAATCCATTTCCTTCCACTCTAGTGTTTGTTGGGGAGGCCGACCACCAGGTTTTCTAAGCGTTGTGTTCTCCATGGAACATAACAAGCTCTTGTCCCTTTGATTACCACTGGCATCTGAGCGTCACCCATACCATATTTTTTCAGTTGCCTCAGGTCCTCACACTCCCAGTCCATTTCGTTTAGAGGGGGCAGGAAAGTCCCTCAACCACTGTGCATGTTCCACATCTTGCCTATACTCTCCCTTCATCCTTTTCTCAAACTCCTTTTCAACTTTTTCCATTTTTTTCCTTATGATCTCTTCTCTTTTTCTGATTCTTTGCCTTGATCTATACTTACACCAATTTCCTCTTCATCATTACTCTCCTGATCATATTTATTGAAATTTTCTCTTTGTATCAAAAACTTTTTAAATGTCTTACTCCTTCCTGAAGGTCCTTCTGATCCACACTCCTGTCTCTGTGCTCTCTCCTTATATTTTTTCACACTCATCTAATGTCCTTCTAATTTCTTCATAATTGATTCCCCCATTACTTATTCTTTTTCCATTCACTTATCTGTTTCTCCATCTCATTCTTGCCTAAATGTTTTGTGCTGACTCTCTCGTCTAACTCTTGCCTGTTTTTCTCATTTCCATTTGTATTTCTCCTTTAAATTTCACACTTCCTGCAGTTCCATGATTCTCATGTGGCCCGTATGCGGGTGATGCAGAGGGTACAGTCGCTGCCTCTTATCTCTTCCTTCCCTTCTCACTCTAAGGGGGTTTCTGATCGTACTTTGGACTGTTATTTCTTTTAAGCCCACCTGTTTCAACAATTTCAACTCATCTAACTCTATGCCCCTTTAATTCTTCTTCTTTTGCCTTATGATTCTTAATGAAATTTTCCATCTCCTCACACAGTGTTACATTAAATGAACCATCTTTTGGCCGATTTGTATTACATTTTTTAGTTCTTAGATGCCATTTTTAGACACTGCTTGATCCTTTCTCTACACACAGTAAACTTATTTCCTGGTATTTCTAAAGGGGTTTCTTTTTCTGTCATTGCTAAACACTTTTTTTATGCAGATCCCTATCTGGGTTCAGTTCTGTTTAAGAAGAGTCTTCATTAACGTCATGTCTTTTATATCAACTGGTCCTTTTCTGCCCTGTGCAGAGAAAGTGGCACAAGGGTAACAACTGCTCAACCAACATTGGAAATGCATTTCATCCTGATGACGTCAATCACTTCTTTGCATGATTTGACAAGGGCAGCAGCCAACCTATCACCAAACTAACCCAACAAGAGGCCCCATCATGCACTTTGGCACTGAATGGACATGAAGTGAGATTGGTTCTGAGCCACATTATTCCTAATAAGGCAGCTGGCCCTAGTGAGCTTCCTGAAGAATTGTGCCTAACATCTGGCAGCCGTGTTAACCAGCCTTTTTAATGTGTTTCTTGAACAGGCCACTGTCCGTGCTTACCTCAAGTCCACTGCAGTCATCTCTATTCCAAAAGCATGAGTGGTGAGGTCCCTGAGAGAATAATGCCTGACTCTGACTCCTATAAGTGCTTTGAGCAACTTGTCCTCAGACACGTTAAGAGCAACATTCCCACCTCCCTGAACCAATACTAGTTTACATGCAGGACAAACGGGTCAACTATGGACATTATCCCACTTGCCCTTCACACTTTCCTGTCACACCATGAGCACAGGGACAACTATGTGTGGATGCTATTCAGTGACTACAGCTCTGCCTTCAACACCATCCTCCCAAACAAACTTTCTATCAAACTAAACAACCTGGGTCTCAACTCACACCTGCGCACCTTGATTTTAGATTTTCTCATTAATATACCATAAACTGTGTGCATAAGTAAGGACTTCTCTTCATCCATAATACTGAACACTGGGGTACCACAGGGCTGTGTGCTGAGCCCTCTCCTTTACTATCTCTTTACAAAAAACTGCAAATCTATTCATGAAACTAACATCATTATAAAGTTTCCAGATGATACTACAGCTAGTATCTGTCATGGACAACAAACACAACAGCAATGGCCAAGAAAGGCCTTCGGAAGCTTCACTTTGTGAGGAGCCCGAGGAAAGGACAACTCCCCAAATAGCTGCTCATTAACTTCTACAAGTGCACCACAGAGTCTGTCATTACTGGCAGTCAGCTAGCATCACTGGAAGGCATCTTCACTACCCGCTGCAGCAGAAAAGTGAAGAACATTTTTTAAAGATCCATCCCTCCCCAGGCATAGAATTTTTACTCCTCTGACCTCTGGCAGGCACTTCAGAGATTCTCATGCCTGCACTACTAGGCTGAACAACAGCTTTTACACAAAACCAATCCACCTATTAAATGCACAGCCCCTACTTAAAGCATAAACCACCACTGATTGAACTGAACTTCTGCATCAGCCACATACAGTTACATATTTATACACGACCCATGTTGAACTGATGACCATTGTATTGATTGTAATCTTTACTGTGACTTCATTAATTATTTCTCTATTTATGCTTACGTTTACTTTTACTCTGTGTATATTCATAATAAGTGTGCTTCTCATAGTTTAATGTGTAGTTAGTTTATTATCTACTCTTATGTACTTTTAACTCAGGCATCTATAGGTTTGATACAAGCAACATTTCATTGTATTGCACTGTGACAATAAAGGTATCTTACATCAGCAGATGTCACCAGAGACATGCACTGCTCAGAATGCTCAAAATGGGCTCTGTGCAGTCGGCTGGAAAAGTTCTCAGCTTGCAATGGATTTTTACCTCTAGCTGTTGACTTGTGTTCTTTACTCCTTCAAATCTTGTTTTATCTGCAGGACTTTATGCACTGTTCATTCCCTTAATGCTCATTTTATGTTACAAACCTCTTGATCCTAACTTTCCCACAATTTGTCGTCTCCCAGCCAAACCTGTAGTTGTGGAGCTAGTGTATCTATCATTCATATTGTTTCAACTTATTATTACATACTTTTAACTTCTTAAATGGGCATCTACAAAATGTTTGTTCTCATTTACACTACGTTCTTGATACTTTATTATGTCTATCGTCACCCACTTTTTGGGCTCCTGAGCACTTGTCTCCAAGCCAATGGCGTATCTCATACCATTGTAAGACCCTGGAGCTCATATACATTTATCCAGTGTTTCCTCAACACCTGGGCACTTTTATGAGCTGTTACTTGGGACCTTATGTAAGACCTCCTCTCTGCACAGCAGAATCAACGTTCTCTTGTTCCCATTTAAGAAATGGCTGACGAAAAGTATGCAGACTGCTGTTTCGATACGGCTGGACCCTACCACACTCAAGATTCTCAAACCATTATTCATTCATAGAAATATTTATTTACAGTCTTTCTCAACTGCTAGTGACTTACTGATTTTATTGGTTGAATTCCCATACCTTTGTTAGGGTGCCACTGAATGTGCAGTTTTCCAGGTTCTCATCTTGTCTTCTGGAGCACTCGGTCTCTTCCTAATCACAGTGTGGATCACCAAATTATGTTGTGGAAAGAACTTTCCTCTGTTTTCAAGGAAGGCAGTCGTGTAGCCCAGAGGAGAATGCAGAACATATCTTTATTTGCAGAGTATACACAAATGTCTCAGTTCATGGAGGGTACAATCAGTTAGAACAACTATTAACTTACACATGATGTCATCTGTTAATATACAGAACTTTATCATCTTAACCAATCAACTACAGCCACTAGTAATTTCATATACATGTGGATTCTCAGATTATTCTTAATGCTGTCTCTTTAATAGGGTGAGTTCTGTAGATTCTCCTATCAATGTCATCACCGCTTCATATGAGGGGTGTTTTGGCCTCCCCATCAGTTTATCTTAGCTTTCTAAAGGGGTGTTCATTACTCATTTGCCTCATCTTAAACTTGATAATGACTTTGGTGAATCCCCTAACATGAGCTTTAAGCAATATTTAGTTAATATTTTAGTTATATTCAACCCTTATCTTTATATTTAATAATTCATTTTTATAATTTCATATAAGTTTGTACTTGTATTAGATTGTAAACATTATTATATATTGATTAAAAGTTCTAAACAGGCTACAGTGGCTAACATTACAGAGACTGCATAGACAACAACTGTTCAGAACAGCAATGTGCCCACGAGTGGCCACTTCCGAGTCCAGATCTCAAGTCACTTGACAGCATGTGGCTGGACTTGTAAAAGACTGTTTACTCACAATCTCCATGACTCCTGATAAAGCCTGAGCAGTTTTGTGAAAAAAGAATGGAGAGGAAATGTGCAAAAAAGATAGAGACAGAAAGACCCGAGCACTCGGACTCAAGGGTGTCATGGTGGTCAAAGGTGCATCTACTAAATACTGACATGAAGGGGATGAAAACTGATGTCACCACTGATTCTGTGCTTTATATTTGTTATGAATTTAGTTCACCTTGCAGAGATCTGTTTTCACTTTGACATGAGGGTCTTTTTCTGTTGATCAGTGTCCATAAAGACAAATTTAATAATATATTCTTTAAACTTTAAAAACTTCCAAGATATTGAAGTCACTGAACATATACCTGAAACACTACATCACTTCATTGATTAAAGGGAGAACACAAAGTAAAGTTTGGCAGTGCAAGAGGCAACGTGAAATGAACAGGGAGGGTGGCTTTAATCATTAAACTGAGTGGAAAGAAAGGTCAGAAATTTTAAAAATGGGAGCAGACAAAAGTTAATGCAGCAATTAAAATATGTAAAGTGTGACATCTCTCCTTGCACAGAGAAGTTCTTTCTCTCAAAGTCAGAATAAAAATAAGGACACTGGTAAAGAAAGTCATAGACGTTATTAAGCAATTCATATTTATTCTGCACAAATTGCATCTCAAATTAAGAATACAATGAAAAATCAACACAACAAAACATGGCAATGGAACAGCATTTGTGAGATGGGCCCATATAATAAAACTGCAAAAGTTTAAATGTATACTGAATGATAAAATAAAAACTACCAAAGAACAAATTATAAGAAGAATTAAAATTACAGAGTCCAGCACCTGAGACTTAAGCAAAAAAAAAAAGAAAATCACCAACATGAATGGAATTAAAAACATCAAGTCAAGTGACAGAGTGCAAAAAAAAATGTCACTCTTAACACTAGAATTACCAAAGCCTATGAAAAAACTTGCAATCCAGGCCAATCTCAAATCCCTTCGCACCTCTCCGTCAGTGTGTTTTGTGTTATAAATGTGTTGATTAGCACAAGCACCCTGCTATGTGTACTGAAGTGAATTTAGCTTCAGGTGGAACCTCCTGTTGTGACAGTACTGCCTTTGTCCAGAAACGGTTTCATAAGCTTTATGACCTTAGTCTCTGAAAGTCTTTCTCTTTTGGGTTGACTGGGATCTTACCCAGAATAAGGATTAGCATTGCACATGTAATTTATTAGAAAATAGTACTTATTTATGGTTGCATAGAGGTCCTGCTCCACTGACAGACTGAGGAGATCGTTCCTCCCCAACACTATGCGACTCTTCAATTTCACCTAGAGTGGGGGTGGGGGTGGGGGTAATGTTAACATTATTCAAAGTTATTTTCTGTTTTTACCTGCATTTTTATTACTCTTTAATTTAATATTGTTTTTTTGTATCAGTATGCTGCTGCCGGATTATGTGAGTTTCCCCTTGGGATTAATGAATGAATAAATGTATGAATGAATGAATGAATGAATGAATGAATGAATATGTATGTATGTATGTATGTATGTATGTATCTATCTATCTATCTATCTATCTATCTATCTATCTATCTATCTATCTAAAGAGCGACAGTAGCTTTCACCTGCAGTTAAAATCACTTCGATGCACATATACTTTGTCAGCATACCTGTGTTGATCAAACACAGGAAGGTCTGCAGACTACTTGTGACTTTACACTGTAGGAAGTAAATAAATCAAGGTAAATAACTTTTGATTTAGCGTTTATATAAGTAACATATAAATGTTTTGTATAAAGACCACCAGAAAACAATCACAAACAGGACTTTGCACAAATACGTTGGCAAGCTCTGTAAGCCCTGCTTTTTCTCTTTGAAGGACACGTGTGGGGCAGACTGATTGGCAGGATGACACCAGACCTGTTGCTGCATCTAAATGGTACCATCTTTCACCTTTACACCTGGTGCAGCTGCATTGTTCTTATGTGTGAGTGGATGTTACTTGCAGGGAGGGCTTCTGTTCTCTGTCTCCAATGAAGAACCCTCATCCTTATTTGAGTTCACCTCTGTTATAGCACGTCTTTATTTGAAAACAAGCAGTGTCATGACGAGGGGAACGTGAATGCGACGGAGAGAATAAAACAATATTTAAAAAAAAAAGCTAACTTTTACAAGTAACGTAAATTTACACAGGCTGTTACAGACTCAAATCAAATGTATGTTTTGATTCTATAATAGTAAGAATAACAGCAGTTCACTACTCAGATCAGAGGTGTCCGGGATCATTTTCATTATGAGTTAACAGTTCTTACCACTGCACCACCATAGCAGTCGTAGTAATGCAGTTATATTTTTGAACAAATGTATATATGTTTTGTTATACTTGTATCTTTTTTGAAAGTGTTTATTTGATATTTGGACTTCAGCCTTCACACATTCACTTCATGTCTACATTTTGTCAATTACTACTAAAACATGAAAAACTTTTCTGTTTTAACAATGTGAATACATACATTGATGTAGACACGGAACACACATGAAATGAATGTATTCCAAAAAACGATATATAATTTACCCTCTACAACTCAGGGCAACTCACGCGCAGGTAATCAAGACGTGAACAGGGTGAACATTTTGCCATTTCTGCATTGTTGGGATGATGGGATAGCAGGCTGCTTGCTGCTTGGGCTGATCGACACATTTAAAAGACAAAAAGCCGCTAACAGTGAGGTGTGAACAGATTTAAGGTGTGCCGGGATTACAAGTTTTTTCATAGGCTTTGATAATTCTAGTGTTAAGAAGTAAAAATCATCAGTAGTTGGCTTAAGAGAGTCCATAAGTGATAAAACTTGTGTTAAGACTCGGACATTAATAATACAGAATAGACCTCATTTCACATGCTGGTAAATGCTCTTTACGATGGCAGCTCTGATTCAGATAAATACACGCTGATGTTCAACTTTATGCTCCCTTCCAGATGTTCTTTTTTGTATATTTGTCATAACGAATGGCTTCAGATCTTTAGACAAAATATAATATTAGATGATAGGAATCAGAGTAAACATATAACACCATTTATAAGTTGCTGCCTATGATATTGAAGTAATAAGTAATCCAATGTCTGTATTGCCATGTGCAAGATAATTGTCTGATTAGTGACTCACAAAAACATCTCAGCAAAGATAACTTAACAATACAGAGCCAGCCTTATTGAATCTAAACCTCAGCATAAAATTCACTTATCATGGCAGTGAAGTTCTCACCCTAAGGTTTCTAGAACAAAGATGGAGTCTTGATCGAAGGAAATCTCAGAAGAAATGAAGGAAAATAAAAATAAAATCAGGAAAGCGTTAGCCATTGCTAAAGCTCTGTGACTCCACTACACCACAATGACAGCTATTATCTCAAAAAGCAAAAACATTCAGAAAAGAGCAGCATCTTCATAGGAAAAGCTGGCCTGCCAAAAGGGTGCAGCAATGTCTGAGTCAAAAAGTCATAGATGATTCCAGAAAAAAAAAATCCAAAGACCTTCAGGCCTGTCTACCCTCCTCTAAGGTCAGAGTTCATGACTCTGCTATGAATGGTGAAGAGTAAAAGCAGGACTCATGGGAGAGCAGTAAGACAAACTCTACTATCCAAGAATAGCTTTGGTGCTCTTCTCACAATTGCACGGAGTGACCTGGATCATCTTCACGGCTCTTGTAATAAAGACAGACAAGAACTTTGTGGATGGCGCAAGTCCACTAGGTCTACTATAAAGAAACACAGCATTCAAAAATAAGAACTTCATACCTACAATAAAACATGGCAGTGGCAGTGTGATGAAGGCGGGGGAGTTGGGGGGTTCTGTCATTTTGAAAAACCAACAGCTGAATGGCTCGGAGGAAACAGAGTTGTAGAGCCTGGTCAAATTGCTAACTTGTACTAACAGAAGTGCCTAAAAGTTTATTCTTGTAAAACTCAATGTATCTGAATGAAAGGAAAGACCAGTGGGCTATCAGTCCTCAACAGTAACATGAATGTCTGATCTCAAATTCTAAATTAGAGTGTTTAGTTGTTATTACTGCTTCTAAAGTTTCAGCAGCTAAGTTCTGAAACTCTGAGGGCAATGACACCTTTACATCGGTCACACAGGTGTTGGATAAGAACTTCATTGAATAAAGAAAGCAATGATTTTAAAACTGAATTGTGTGTTTCGTTGGGTTTTTCTAATATTGTATTTTTGTGAAGGTCGGAGGCCATGCATTGTGTAAAATATGCAAAAACAGAAAATACTAGGAAGGGGGTAAATAATTTTTCGCTTAAGACAAAAACTCAGGTTGGTAACAAATCTTCATTTCCCTAAATGTTGAAAGAACTTGCATAGGTTGTTTGGTAAACAAATACAAATTTATTTTTTTTTAAATCAGGAACTGTGCATTTTCTTTTCTTATGTAAATGAAGCGTTGTCATTTCATCTGCTATCTATAACCACCATGTGCAGTTCAGGGTCCGGGGGTCTATTCAGTCAGAACTGGAAAGAAGCCACAGACCATCACTGAGATTACAATAAGATGGCAGCTTTCATTTCCTACCAGTCCTGTATGTCGAGTATGTTGTCACTCACTATCTCTGTCACCTGCTTAACAAAGTGAGGTGACCTTCTGGACTCTGCTCAGATTAGCAGCTCTGTGATTTACTGCTGAAGTCATCCTTACGATTCCTGAAGATAGCAACTCTGAGAGGTGGCTGGAACTCTTGATATCAGTTTAAGTACGAAGTAGAAACACAGGGGACTCACAAATCCAGCTATGACGATGTTCACAGTGAGCACTCGACAACGTGTTCAATCCCTCTTTTATCACTGGACAAAATTCTTTGTAGTCATCACTGGCTCTGAAACAAAAGAGGAGCTATTAGGCCTTCTCCTGAACTGACTGACCTTGTAGCCTCACATACATCACCCAAGTTTAGACGTATAACAGATGAAAGGCCACAAGGCTGTGCAGCAAAGAGGACTGTCGGTCAGTAGTGTGGCTAATAAACTGAAATTCAATACTCACTGCACACGGGCAGTCTGGGGCCTGACTTAGCCATGGTGGGTGAATTAAACAACATTATAAAGAACATTTATAATAGAAACCATACACAGACCATGACACCCCAACACCCACCCCATCCTGAGTCAGGATCGTCAATGTGGAAGATTGTATCTCAGCTGATTAAAATGAAACAACTCTACTTTTATAAATATATATATAAGGTACTGTATATTAGCACAAAGGTCTCACAACATTTGCTGACACACTTTTTATGGCTTCATAGATATTCCACTACATACAATTAGTAATATGGAGTTCAAAAACCACTTAATATTTGTAAAATGAATGAATATGTCAAAGCTTTCATTGTGATTTGTGTAACTTCACCGTTTATTCTGTGTTGATTGACTTGACTTTCAGGGTGACGTCTAGAAATGCTGCCATTGCTTCCTGCTTTAGGGTTGAATACACTTCTGATAATTTCCAGTAGCCGACCTCAGAAACACGACTCACTAGTTCACTTTATCAGGCCTCTGATGATTCTGAAGACTTTTCTGTTCAAGACTAAAGCGCCATGGCCTCGCTAGCCTTTATTACAGGGTGGTAACTGCTCTTCTCTGTGCGACCATCAGTGCTGCTGTGTCTCTTGTGACCCTTAACTATGCTGATGATCTCATTTTAGAGCTCGTTAAACACTACAGCTCAAAATCTGAACTAATAATGTCATCATATTGTACTTACACCATTAATAGGAAATGAAGATGAATTTGGGGCAGCATGATGAAGCTCTGCCCAAACATATGGTGGGTCCGACACATTTCAGAGTTTGGCTGCCGTGTGCCAGACTGGCTTTGGGGTAAATGTTGGGCTCTTTTCTAGTTGGATACTGCAGACAGAAATACAGTTGTATGCAGGACAGAAATACAGTTGTATGCAGGGCCGGATTTAGATGAAAAGAGGCCCTAGGCTATTCCACTTATGAGCCCCTTTCACCTCCCATTTTTAAGTTTGTAAATTACATGAGAGATAATAAAACAATTTGAATGTAGGCCCCTCTTGATCTTGAGGCCCTAGGCTGAAGCCTAGTTAGCCTATAGGAAAATCCGGCCCTGGTTGTATGGATGAGTGGACTCTTTATAACCAACAACATCCAATAATCTGCCTATTATAAGTCAGCTATTCCACCTGAAGTAATCCACTTTGTGTCCACTCAGACTCCGACCTCAGCCTCTTTGGCTCATCACTGTCCCTGTGGCCTCGTGGCACCTCAGCCGGGTGTTTAAGTTCAGAAATGACATTCTCACTTGTTTACTTGTAGTTTGGTTTACTGCACTGTAAAGTGTTTGTCATTTGTAACATATTTCATTATTGTCTTCAGAGATCTGAGAAACAACACTCATGACTACATGTGAAAGGCCAGCATTAGTGGCAGGATTAGGGAAAGGAGTCGTTAAATGTGAAGTCAGCAGTCACCAGCCATATTTATGTTATATTTATAAAAAAACTGCTTTGTGATTCAATAATGTCAGAAACACACACATTATTTTGATGTCCTTTCATCTGTTTAATGTTATTAAATAAGATAGTAAACACTTTGTTATTCTCCTCTAATAACAGTAAAGAGTCATCTGTAGATAACCCCTTTCTGCTCCTGCCTAATACGGTTTTGTAGCTCATTCAGTCAAAGTGAGACGTCCCCGACTGAAAGGAGTCTTCTTACCTCTTGGATTTTACAGGTCCAACGTCCATCTTGGTAGTTGTGTTTTCTTTACTGATGTCATCTCCGCCAATCCAGTACAATTTCACTTTACTTTCGATGACCTCATATATATTTGATAAAAATTTCTGATAAGAAAACATGAAATGAAGAAGTTAATGTACAGTTGAATTTGCATGTGTCTGCATTATATTGAATTTTCTTCTCTTAGTCACAATCATACAAAAGGTAAAATAAAACACATTTTACCTCCTTTTTTGCTTTAATATATACTGGTCTGAGTCTCCCTTAATAAATTCAATGAACAGACAAAACTCTGAGTTTGTCACCTGCTTTTATAATAAACAGAGCTATTGTGTCACTTCTTGTGTCACAAATGACAGTGATGTCCAACACAAATAATGTGTCAGTGTGCTAACAGAGATACTAAATACAAAATACGACATTCCAGGGGGAAACTTCACAAAAACCCCAGACCCCAAAAATAGATATCAACCAATGATAGAATCTGCAGATGTTTATACTGATTTGGGTCTTAACAGGGGCCAATCACCAAAGAAGGGCAGTCCAGTAGCATTCTGTGTTTTATTTGGAGCGACTCAATGGCCACCTGGTGATTTTCATGAAAAAATGATGCGTAAATCTTAAACTGCATCATATACTAAATCAACTAGCACATCACCAGTGACCCTTTGTCTATTACAAATCTCCCAGATATGCAATTAAAAACCAGAAATGCTTGTAAACATAATGTAGAAATGACAACTAAGAGCTCCTGTTTCCAAGAAAGTAGAAACAGCAAACTAGGATTCACAGCACGTCTGATGACGTCAATTGTAGTGAATGAAGAAAGACGGAAAGAGTCCTCTGACAGAATCTTTAGTTTCTCACATAGTGGTCACAAAACAAAGGGTCTTTCAGACCTTATTTAATATGACAGTCGCACAGGGCCATTGCAATGCTTTGACAGACTCTCCAGATCCATCCTGCTTTAATAACATACTGAGATGTCAACTTCAGCTTAGGTCTTTTGCGATTTTTCTTGTGATGCTCTTTCAAAGCGTTTTTTTTTTTAAAAACAATGTGCTTCTCCTGACAGTTTAATTTACAGTATACATTTATTCATGACAGTCATCTTAAATCCACCTGCGTAAATGACATACCTGCTCCTCTAAGCTTTCTACATTCACTAGCCGTCCACCCCTTGTTATGCATTTATCACGGCTCTTGCTCCAGGACAGTTCATAACTGGAGAAGAAGTAACACTTGGACCTGAAGGGGATCCAGCCTGGTTTACATACAGGGCAAGTGTTTTCTGTGGAAAACAAAAGAAAAGAGCAAACGAAAAATGAGGGATTAGATGAGCAAGGAGCCCACAGTCTACTACGCCTGCAGCAGAGCACTCACCGTGAGTTGTGTTTGTAACATCACAGTAGAATTCCTGCAGATTACTGAACTCTTTGGACAGTTCATCAAGTTTCTCATTTTCATTTCTTAACTTTTCCAAGTCTTGCTCCTTGTTATTTAATTTTATGGAATCTGAGGAAAACGAATCATTTCATTACATTAGTAATATAAAATAATATATATTTTAGGCCTGAGTTAAGAGATTCTATCAGTTTTGCAGTGACAAACAATCACTTGCCATGATCCCTTCTCATTTTACTTCATCAGAGTTTGTAATAATAGATGAAGATTGTGCCTTATTAGTTTTCATTTGTTTTAATCATTGTAAAAGGGGGTATGATCAAGCTGAGATGCACATTGTTCTTTTTTTGTTAGTTGTGTCAAGGCTCAACAGCTGAGGCTCTCACCTGACTTCAAACAGTCCACGAGACCCCCTAGTAGTTTGTAACCCAGAATGTCACAGTGGCAAGTGAAAGACAACAAATGGTTTTGAATGTCAAACAGCAAAATCAAAATAATAAAGTGTGTCATGCCATGTTTGTGCTTGGGTCAGCTTCTGGTCTCATCTGAGGTAAGCCTACTTTCATTTCTTTTAATTTTAAGCAAACAGGGTGACCTGGTTGGCACCCCAAAATTTATTTTGAGTCTTGTCCTTCCCTAGTCTGACAACAAGTGGCACAGTCAGAAGGAGTTTGTGCCTTACGATGGCAGAAATTGGTCAACTGGTCGGAATCAGTCCAACAACTGGCAGACCAGGTAAACCAGTTACAAATTCACCACAGGCAGACCTGGCAGAAGCCAAAACACGACTTAAGGCAGCAGTAGCCAAACGCCTTGGATGAGGACAAGGACGAGCCCAACTGAGGTCCAAATGCGCCTGCGAGATGATGTTGAGTCATAGCTGCTAGTTTTTGAGTGCACTTCTGACTCCACTGGCCCGAAGAGGAATAGGCACATCTGCTCGATCCCTTCCTAACAGGGGCATTATGATTTGGAGGAAAAAGATGAGCACATGATAGCACAAGGTTTACAAATGCTAAAGTTTTAGCCATTGGCTTCACAGCCATAGGCTCTGGAGAGGCATCTTTTCACAGGATCAGAGCTCCATAAGGCAGTGCACTTACCTCCAGAAGGAGACCCCACCTCTTGGGTGTGTCTCGCTTTTACAGTTCAAGGACTCAAAGGGGCATGGCCAGTTGCCCTCAGTGTGGGCATCCTCTCTGGGATGTCGGTGATAAGATACAAGTGTTGACAATTGTGCCCCGTGGTAGCACTTACCTCAGGTGAGCCCGGAAAATGAACCCCCAAATGCACAGGCATGATGAGTGCAATGCAGTATGTAAAAAATAAGTCAATAAATAGTCCATTTAAAGGCAGTGTAATTGTGGAGGTTAAAACCAGTCAATCAATACTTTAAAGTCCCTCTTTAAAATGATTCAAGGCATCACGTTAGTCTCCTCAACAAGATAAGCTCACCTCTCACAGACGCCATCAACTGACTTTTGCCCCACCTGCCCTCTCCAGCTTCAGCCGAGACACACCTCGCTGGCCCCCTGTCATCACATATGCTGTATCGTGCTACCAGGATCTTGGGTGGGACAATCCAAGTCCCCACTCTTGCTCTAAAGTTCAGCAGGGAGACCCCATGGAGTGCAAGTGTCTTGGCTCCATTGCTGTGGTCCGACCGCCATGCCTTCCCACCTCCTCTGCGCTTGCTTGCACTGCTGATCCCATCTTGAAGTTCAGTCTCCTTATCCTCCAACCTCCTCCCAGTACTGCTCAGTCTTCCATATTAAATATCGGTGGGCGCAGTGCTTAATTACGTGGCCAAGTCTGCCAATGAGGCAATCAGCCAAACCTCAACAACAACTAAGAAAAATCAGGAGGAGATGTTGGGACAACTTAGCTATTAGCTAAACACACGGGCCTGATGGACTGAAGGGTCACCTCTCGTTTGTCAAATTTCTTAGGTTTCTATTCCAGCAGTTTCCCAAGATTCTTTTCATCTTTAACATTAGTAATATCTATTGAGATGACAGTTAAGTATTTTGTCTAATGCTTATTTTTGTTATTGGTTCATCAAAACAGTAAATGATAATTTAGTGCATAATACATGATAAATACATAAAATGACAAAACACAGAGAAATGCACTCATCTCCTAAACTCCAAAGGTCTTTAAAAGTAAAACATAAATTAGAGGACAGCAGTTTAAAGAGAGGGAATGGAGTCAGGAGATGGCACAGACAGATAACCGGGTGACAAATATTTAAATAAGCAAAGAAGGGGGTGTTGTTTTTAGTTTTATATATAATTTTTTGAACATCTATAGAATGTTAATTTCCTGTTGGAGACAAAGTATAATCAATTCTGAAAGATCTGTAAACTTAAGTAATGTTAAATATACTGTGATTACTTATGTAAGATGATGCCACAATCTAATGCAGGACCAGGGCATAGCGTCACAGAAGTAAACACAGTATATCTCATCTAAGAGTAGTTTCAGGTATTAAACCGGGATTATCTCACAGAAGTAACACAGCATTGTAGCAGCTCGCGCAGTGGCCTGAAGATGGGAGGGGCTGGATGTCTGATTGACAAGTGACACGTCACGCAGAGATACAGTTTCAGGAGGGTTTGCCCTTCATCCATCAAGCTTGGGAAGATTCAAGAATGCAGAGGACCAAATAAACAGGAGTCCCATGCTGAAGATGAAGATGACTTTTGGTTTATTGTCAGGTGGAAGGACGTTCAGCGATCCTAGCTGTGCTACATGATGGGGATGGCACAAGAGCAGCAGCTTGTAAGAGTGGGAAAGGACAATTATAAATGTTTGGCTTCCTGAGATATGGGGGAGATTTGTCATTATTAATTTAACAAATCTGTTTATGGGTTTAACTGCTATTAATTATGTGTGTTAGCCTCTACATATTAGTATTTATAATGATATCTTTAACATGAGAATGGTTTTAAATATTAGCTGGTCAGATGCACATGCTGTATAATTAGTTTACGAAGGTTTATGCTATGATTAAAATATAGAAATGGTAACATCTTTTAACATTTAAGTCATTCCCTGGTTAATTTTTGATATTTGGCGTCATTCATGCATGTCAGAGGATCACCTTCCAGGTTTATCAGAGGTAAGTGATACCACCACAGGGTCAGAGGGGGCTTAGTCACTAACATTACTGTCCGTTTGTCACCCACTGCAGCAAGAAGATGCCTCCTGATGGCAACTGATACTGGCCTAATGGCTGGAGAACTATAAGAGTGGACACCCCAGAGAATGGCGTCTCATATCAGATTGGAACTGTGAGCAGCACAGAGCTCCCAAAGACGACCAACACTACCGAGTTAATTTTATTATATGAGTCAAGAAGACTCCTCTGTCTTTTGTTAATATTACCTGTTTATCTCATCCAATGTTCTTTTTGTTTAAGGTTATTTACATTTGAATTAAAAGGGGTAACCTAGCTGGCTCCTCAACACTTCCTCGCTCTTTCGAGGGTCCTTCTAATCATCCATATACTGTATAAAGCAAAATGCAGCTGCATTTATTTATTTATACTTTATTTATATCTGACTCTACATTAACCCACATTTTTATCCACGACACCAGTGTTTTAATCCTTCTGACCCACTGAACAGCACATTTTCAAAATGTCTCTCTGCCAGCTCACTCTGTTTTGCACCTCCAGCCTCAGGTTTCTGAATGACATCACAGGGTCCTCTGACTTGAACAGCCAGAGAGAGTCCTGCCACTGGAGGTCTGCAGACAAACCTTTCTCCTTGAAACCCCAAGTTTACTGTCAGGGACTGTGAGGACCTTCAAGCTCTGCTTCAATTGGCAAGGAATGGGCTAGGAGCCAACCACACCTACAGTCAGTCCCACCTTTTGGATGTCAATTTAGTTCTGCCTCAGGACAGAAAATCAGTAGACCATAAAACCAAAACACAAAAAGACTAAGATATGAAATATTAAAACTAAAGCAGTTAGTAAGTAACAAAGTCTTATAATCTTTGGTGAGGACAAATTAAATGTCATTGTGGCGATTGTGTCACTGACTGTGGTTTTTACTGTGCACCGCTCAATGAGCAGAATACTGTGTTTAGGCAACAAAAAGCAAAATGTTGGCACCCACTGATTAAGAACAAGATATCATGGCCAAATTAAATCATCACATTAAATGCCATAATAAGCCATAGAACAAAAAATTGAAACATTTCAAATTAGCGGACATTACAATGCTACTCCAGAGGCTCCTGTCTATGAACATAAAGCAGTGGTCACTTGATAAGTGGGCAGAGGGAAAGAAACGAAGGAGCTCAAAAGAGACCTTTCCTCAAGTGAGGTGTACTATTAACCCCTGAGACAGCCATCCTCAGAGCTTCACTACTCTGAAGTTAGCTTGGGATTAATTTTTTGGTTTTTCTTCTTTCATTAACCTGAGTTTTGTAGTTGGTTTGGTTTTTCTCTCATTTTGATTTGTTGCTGTTCTCTAAACTGCCTATTTATGTCCCTCCACCTGCATTTTGAAAGTCTTTGTGGTATTTGGTCTTGTAAAAAAAATGTCTTTAATAAATCTCATTACTGTGTTTAAGTTAGTTCGTTCAGATTTCTATTTCCTTGAGCTTTGAATAACGTCACAACTGCTATTGTCAAGCATGCATTTCAGAGGCTCACCCTCCAAGTTGTTCCCAGGTATGTGATACCACCCCGGGCCAGAAGGGGGTGCTGTGGCTAACTGTCTTTTCCTTTTCTGTCACCAAAGTACAGAGAAAATGCACAGTGAGGGCAACTGACTCTGCCCCTTCTGGTCTGTGGGCTACAAGAACTTGACATCCCAGAAGGAAGTGTCACGTCTATCCAAAGCGACCAGAGCTAAGGAGCTCTGTGACTTTCAGATGGCAGGCAAGAAAGCCTGATTAATATCAGCCACTTTATTACTGTGGCAATAGCTTTGTTTCCTTTTACGCCATCAAGAGTTTGTTTCTGTTTGGACTTAGAAGTAAATGGGGATGGCTAAGTTGGCACGTTAAGAATTCATCTTCATTTGAGCCTGTTATCCCTTAAGATGACCCCACTATGTACACTGAATTACAGCCGCGTGATCAGCTGTTTAGTGGTAATGAGAAAAGTCCACCTAATAAAGGTGCCAATGGCCACAGGTATAAGAAATACACAAAGCAATCACATTTCCTTCACCTTTCAATGCCATATCAGTACAGATGATACTTACGGTAAACAGAAAGGGATATGAGGGTGGCCAGTAGGAGAACACTGAAGATCACCAGCACCTTCTTCAAGGTGACTTTCCTTTCTGCTTTAACATGAGGTACTGGAGCTGCAAGAAAAGCAAGATGGAGTGAGATCAGAGAATGAACAGCACATGAACTACCTGATATAGGACAAAGTGGGCATTGCCCATTCTTATAGGCTTTACCGGCCCAATAGGCCTGTTAAGGTAGCAGATTTAGCAGATGTTCAGCTGTACCTTTCCACACTTATAGTCCACACTAAGCAACTAAACTCCACCAGAATCTGTCTGTAGTTCATCTGATGATAAAGGAGGAAATCAGACATTTTCCCAGAGGCCACTCAGCAAACATCTTGAGCCAGAAGGCATGTAATGGACTCCAGTAAAAGCAAAGAGATATAATTCAAGGAATGAGGCCTGGGATAGACAGAATAACTTGACTATGAGTTGGTTCTGATTTAGTGACGTAAGGGACTTTAAACCAATCAGGAGGTGTCAGAATTCCTTTTTAAAAACTAGCTGCACCCATCTCTTAAAGTTAAAAGCTGGGAACTGACAAACACTTTCTCTTTGAGGATCTCTAACCACAGCATCTGCCCTTCAGAGAAGGTCACCCACCTGAAACTAAGCATATTCAGGCCTGGCCAGGACTTGGATGGAAGACCATCTAGGAAGAGCTTGGGTTGCTGCTGAAAGAGGTATTGGTGAAGCCAGCAGAGGGCGCTTACCCTGTGGTCTGTGCATGGATCTCAATGCTCCAGTGCAGTGACAAGGAGAATATGCTGTAAAAATGGCACCACCCTAAAATATCCACATATCCAAAGAACGACCCTACAAAGACCTAAGACAGAAGGTCAACCATGGCTCTACCTAACTTTCAGTTTTATTACTGGGCAGCAAACATACAAGCGATAAAAACCTGGACATGGACACAAATAGTTGAACATACACAGGCCTGGTCCGCAATAGAAATAAAATCCTGCAGTACTTCTTTATATTCCCTGCTTTGTGCCCCAATAAATGCAAGTTATCGGCAATATACTGATAACCCAATTGTGCTTCACTCACTTAGAATATGAACTAAGGTAGAAAGCATTTTCAGATGGAGAAGCTTTTATCTGTTGCACCTCTGCAAGAGAACCACCTCTTTCAACCCTCGCAAACATATGAAGTTTTTAATATCTGGAAAAGATTTGGGATTAAACTGCTTAGAGATCTTTATATAGACAACATCTTTACATCCTATGAACAATTATATTCCAAATTAACTTTCCAGCCACACATTTTTTCACTATCTTCAAATTAGGAACTTTGTTAAACAGAACCTGCCCGATTTTCCTCATCTTGTACCCCCCTCCATGCCGGAAAAAAATATTGCTCAATTTCAAGGACTTAGACACCATCGCTGCAATATATAAAATTATTTTACAGTCCCTTCCTTTTAAAGATCCAAGAGGACAATATCAACATATCAGAAAAGGAGTGGAAAGTAGCAATGCAGAGACTTCATTTGAGCTCCATATGCACAAAGCATACAATTATTCAACTCAAAATTATATATCGAACACATCTGTCTCGCCAAAAACTCTCCAAAATGTTTCCAGGGCAAGATCCAACCTGCGAACGCTGCAATCAAGTCTCAGTCTTACTGGGTCACATGTTCTGGGCCTGCACCAAATTAACATTATTCTGGACAAAAATTTTTAATTACCTCTCAGACAGCCTTGGATTCACAATCCCTCCTAACCCATTAACAGCTGTGTTTGGGGTTCTTCCAGAGGGGCTTAAAGTGGAGAAGGACAAACAAACTGTGATTGCATTCACTACACTGTTGGCACGCAGACTTATTCTGATAAACTGGAAGAACCCAAACTCTCCTCTTTTAAGTCAGTGGGAAACCAATGTGTTATATTATTTGAAATTGGAAAAAAATCAAATATTCAGTTAGGGGATCTGTAAAGAATTTTTTCAAAACCTGGCAGGATCTAATCAATAATATTTTAGAATAACCTTTTAAAGCACCGAGGAAGCAATTATCTCCACATTTCTTTTTCTTCTCCATTCATCTCTATTGCCCTATAAAACTCATCAATTTATGTATTTTTACAAGCCTTAAGTTTTACTCCGTTGGCCATGCTCTCTCTCTCGGGGTGGGGGAGTGACTTGTTTTCAATCCTATTTTTTGTAAAAATTGATCTATTTGTATGGAATGATTACAATAAAATTAATAAAATAAAAAAAAAATAAAAAAATGGCACCACCCTTCAGATCAAATGTAATATCGAGGTCCTAACTCTCTGTGGTCATCAAAGACCCTGAGCATCCTTTGCAAAAAGTGGGGTGTATGCCGACATCCAGGCTAAACTGCCCACCACGGCCTAGTCATTCTGGCCCCCTAACAATCCCAAGTCTGTAATTAGCTCTCTGTCTCTCACCACTTCACCACCTAGAAGCTAATTTGTGTTAAGTATAGTGGCACAATAATGGCTGCTGTCGAATCATACAGGTGGATGCAGCACAATAGTGGGGGTGGAAGAAGCTCCCTACTGTCTATGTGAAGAGCTTTGAGTAGTGAGGAAAGCACTATATACATGTAAAGAATGTATTATTATTATTATTATTATTATTATTATTATTATTGTCTGAGCCAAGCCAAACTGTGGGCCAGTGGGCTCAAAAGGTTAAGAAGTAGCCATTACTTTCAGCATTTAAACTCTTGTGCCACAAACAGTAAGTCTCTTCTCTATGAAGCTGCACACGACACAACAAAGGGCCTCACAGCAGAGAGGAAGATGAGAAAGCAGCACCACAGGCCACCACAGATGAAGGACCCTGCAGTAAAAAGAAAGAGTGGACGCCAACACAAGAATTCTCTACATGAACCCGGGGCGACAACAAAACAACTCCTCCACACAACATCTGACATCATCCATAAAGACTTGGTATCGTTAAACTATTCATGTTTGCCAAGATAAATTAAAACTCTCAATAGCAGTAAACAGCCAGACTCTCTGTCTTATATGTTGGTCTGTCTAATCTGGCACACTTTATATATGCAGTTATATTTCTATAATCCTTGTGTTTATCATTACTTTGTATTATTCTGTTTCTTTAACAAGTGCGCTTCATTTAATCTTTGACATTATATATTAGTTTCTCCAATCCAAGGAGTCAAGGACACCCAAGGCGTTGCCGGAAGTTATCATTAAAGTATTAGAAAAAAAGTAAACGGTGCCTCAATTGCATTTTTAATTCACAGATTCAAGAAAAAATACACTTACAGTATACAGATAAAAGATAAAACATGACATGAAGTGCTCATAATGAAACAGAGCCATCCCACAATTCCAAAAATGCTTTAAGTTTTACTTCCTATACTGTTTAACTGCCCAGCTAAAGACGAGAATTCAATCTAAACGAGGTCTCCCAACCCTGGACTGGTCACTTTCTTCATGAGGTTTCCACATTGTCACTATCTCTTTTACGTCTCAGACACACACAGGCCCTGAGAAGTGGAGGCCGTTTATGATAAGGCTGGCATTTGCTTTATGTGCAGTACTTGAAGAACAGCAGACTTATCTCCGTACAGGAGTAGCTAATTGAGAAAATAAATGAAGGGGAACCACATCTGCATAAAATTAGGCAACTGGCAATAAACCTCACTCAAGTGCAAGTGTAATGGCTTCCATTGTTTGTGTGATTGTAAGTCTAACCAGTGCACACCTTACAGCCCACTTGACAAGCCAGTGTCTGTGACAGAAGGTTATTTTGAAAAGATTCAAACATTTAGCACAAAAAGTGAGCTGGGCAATTAGCACTCTGAACAGTTGACCAAAACATGGCTTTCTCGGATTTAGCCACTATTGTGTAACAAGAACAGCCAGGACGGGTTCACTCTTAGCTTTTAAAACTTTTTTGCTGAAATTGTAAATAAGAACGCTTTGAGTCACAGCTTATTAACATCAGACCATCCAATCATCTGCCATACCATACAAACATTTTAAAACACTGCAATACACCATACCAAATAAAAGAGCCTGCCCTTTAGAAAATAATAATTTGAAATAAATACCTGAGTGCTGCTCTTCCTCTCCCCTGTCATGCGGCATTAGTTCCATCTCACAAAAGTCTTCCATGGCTTTGAAATACACTCTCCGCTCCATCATGTCTATCTTCTACAACATAATTAAGGCAACTAAAGCACTAAATGTTGAAAACGCTTCTAGTTTCCTAGAAAAAGTGCATGTGACTGTACAGTAAGAAATCAGTCAAGTATTAAAAATGTAACTTATTTCTGTAGCCAATAAGACAGAACAGAACACTCAGTGCGTTAGAGGTGTCCTTGAAATATCTGAACACTTTTCAAAGAGTGAGAGGGAGGATATCACAGTCTAAAAGCAAAAGGGGGTTTGAAGAAAATACTGACATGGGGGAAATCTTTCAACCAGCTCAGGGATTCTGCTTTTGATTTTTCTTTCTCAAATGTTGCTGTCGTTTCTTTCACTTGGCTGTTAGAAGTTGTGTTGAGTAAAAAACAGCTGGAGAAATATTTTGTGTGTCGTCATTTCAGGGTGCAAAGCAACAAAATGTGAATATTTTGAAGGGGGGGGGTGTCTTTCCTGAGACAAGTGTGTGAGGTGTATGCACACACAAACATATAACGCACACACACACCTTCATTCAGTATATGAGACACACTGGGTAAACTCCCAGTTCATTATGGTTTAGGTGTCTGAATCGAACAAAAGCTTCACCAGCCTTATGTTCTAAGGTATCAGAGGAGCCTCGGAGAGCTCATTAGGGTCTTACACTTAGTATAAAACTGGACGTAATTAAGCATTTCAATCGAGGTGAAACCACAAAACAATAATATTAGTTCTACTTTCTATAGGTTGGGTATTTATCATAGCTTTCCTGCATTTTGCTACATGTTAAGGTGTTTTGGGACTATTTTTTTGGGTCTGGAAATGCTCAGAAATCTTTGTTTAAGCCATTTTGTTCTATGCTCTATTTTCAGATAGTCGGGGAAGGCTCTACTTAAATTACTGAACTGTTTTTAAGCTCGTTTACCTCCAACATGATATGTGGGTTTCCTGGAGTCTTTGCCGACATCAAGCACTTTGTCTTGCACATATTTATATCCGGTCCATATTTTTGCCTCAGTTACCATTTACTTTTGTTGTCGGCTTCGCTTCTCTGAAGCTATTAAATCAATATTAAACTTTAGACTTTTAATTTTCTGACTGCCAATTGAGACCCTAATATTGACTGTTTGTTCTAAAACTTGATCAGTTGTGATGAATGCAAAAGAGACGATGAACAAGAATGGAGGCAATGAACATCCTTCTCAAAGTCTTCTTGTAGGTTTGAACCATATAGTTAGCTTCTCATTAATCTCCACTGCATTTGCAGCCTCATTTTAGAGTCCCGATGATAGCCACAATTTTGCTAAGTTATCTTCATCTTGGCCCATAGTGCTTCTTGCAAGATACTTTCGAATGAAATCTGTAAAGGCGTGATTGATTGTCCTGTTCTGTTCAATTGCTTTATCGGGCTGAAATATCACATCATTTGTAGAATAATTTCACAACGTTAAAGAAACTAGTTTTCCAATTTTATATAATTTTATATATAGTTTTTGGTTGAGAGTTTATTACCCCAGCATAGGGACAACATAGATGAGAACAGCACACAAGGAATGCGTCAATGGGCTTTAACAGGCCCTGTTTTTGACAGTCCTCCAGCCTCGATTCCCTAAGACGACAAGAAAAAAGTCCCAGAAAGAAAAAAAAAATGGAAGAAATCATGGGAACGGGAATTCTAGGAGAGTCACCCTTCCAGGTAAACTGGATGTACAATCGGTGTTAAAAAATGGGCTAAACACAACACACTAATCAGAACACAAGTAATCCTCTCCACCAAGCTGTATTATCGTGATATTCTCCTCTACTTACCCTTTACCTCTTTTCTTAAGGGATAAGCGTACTCATCAAGTTGGTTACTTAGTTGGTCTACAGTCTAACCTTAAGATTAGCACACAAATATATAAATATACGCATACACACAGACCTTAACCACAAAGTACTATATGAATGACTTATACAGCACTCTCTAGAACTTGAACCACATAAGTACCGTATGAATGACATATACACAGCCAGTTATTCTCTAGCGCTTTATCCCACAAGTGCCGTAGGAATAACAACAATTCATCACTCTCTAGTACTCCAAGAGACATACTTATCATAAGCATGAACAACATGCAATGTCTCAGATATATCTCACACCTAAAAATTACCTTTGGTCTCCAACAAAATGTTCAAACTTACAAAGGCTCAACATCCCTGGCGATAGGCCATTTATCAACCAGTGAATGTTTTCTTTTAACGCATTGTTCATATCAGACAGAGCTCTGCGTCCTCAGCTGACAAACCTTGCAGATTGGATCATCTGGTACTTCCTACTGCTTCAGGTCCTCTAAAAAACGGACCTTATCATACCTCAGTCACTCTATTTGGAATTGTGGATATACTGTATATAGGTTTAGAAAAAGCTTACGAAAAAGTAAAAGATGTCAAAGATTAATGTCCCAGGGTGGTGCTGATTTAGCAATCAATGTTCATGGAATGCTTTTGCTGATGATCAGATGAAAACTGCACCAGGCGTAAAGGCGAAAGATGGCACCGTTTGGATGCAGAAAGAGTGTTTCAAGTGTTAACAAAGAAGTAAATAGGGGATGGAAGGTGTATTATAATTAGAAGGTGTGTGACCAGAAATGTCCCATGCGTAAAAAACAATTTAGAAAAACAAAATACAAACAAAAATATGGATATATATATATATAGAGAGAGAGAGAGATATTGAGAGATGGAGTTTCACGGCTATGAAGGAGAGACAGAAGGGTTTGTGATTAATGGGGATTAAGAATTTAATGAGAATTGTAATTAAACCAGAATATGTGTGAGTAATAGGAATTGTTCGTATAATGTATTGAGGGGACAGAGGTTTAAGTTAAGAGATGGAAATGTAAAATGAGTATGATTGTTACATGGTGAAATGTTAATGTTGTCAATAATATTTTGCACGGTTTAAATAAAAAAAAATATATAAAAAAAAAAACTTTTATAAAGCATCTCCTTTACTTCTGCATGTTGGTTGCTGGAATCACTCGTTTCAAATCCAGTAAACAAAAAGCTCATCTGCTAAAAGCTTCTGGTCTTCCTCTACAGGAAAGTTCACACTCTTTTTAGAACCCAGCCCTGTGTCCCGTTGGATCTCAAGGGCAAGAACAATCAAAAGTAAAAAGCTTTTGCAAATGTTATAAAGCATTTTATAGAATAACTACTTACAAACTAGTAAAAGAAAACAAAAGAAGCAATTTCACATGATTTAAGAACAGAAAACTTGGTCAAAACAAAGAGAGATGAACTGAGAGGTTTGCTACAATGCAGTGACCGGATATTTTCATTTCATAAATGTTTTTGTGAGGTGATCCAAAGTCACAGCTCACCCATTTTGGTGTCAAGGACCAAATGTTGTCAAAGGAAAAATAAAATGTATGATAATGATGTACAATAAGAGCTTAGCTTTAGCATATGTTCTGCCCTACATGCTGTTAGCTGTTACTGTTATTTGTCAAACTGTGTCCTCCCATTTGTCTGGTCATTTATTAATACACCAGATAGTCACATTCCACACTCACAGTGGTGTTATAAATGTCCATGCAGCTCACATAAAGCTTGTAGGTCCCATAATAAACATTTAAATACAATATACCACGTGTCTCACGTAGGTGCCCCTTTATCTCCTGTTTTTGTCTCATCCGGAAAGCGTCTTTTAGTTAAACCCCTGGGTCTGGTTAGTTGTAGTGCGCAGCAATCTAAACCTCTGTCTACGCACTTCTCTTTGTCACGATCTGACCGTTGAAATCACTTGCCTTGTAATCGTCTCTTAAAACTATTATTTAATATACACTGTCTGCTACATATTGCTTTGTAAATCATTACTTATGGTCTTTGGTTGTACACTGGTAAACACCTGTATGTTTCCTTTGTGTATATATTTTAGTTTACAATGAGGTACATCCAGTAAAAGCCCTAAAAAAACGATCATCCTTACTAATTTTATGTCAATGTGCTGAATTGTTTAAGCTCTCTGAGGCGTGGCGCAGGAATGCGTCGATCTTACACAACCAAGCAGTAGCTTCCTTTGTTTACAGTCTCAAGACTGATGTTGTACACTTGCTTTCAGAAAAATGAATACAATAAAAGACAATGGATATCCTGAAGATTTTGAATGTGACTTGAGAGATGTCATATAAGCAGCCTGACTTGAGGCCCGACACCCTGGGTAAAATGTATGAAATGTAATCAGGGCATTATGGGGTAAACAGAGTTGAAATAACTAAACAAATAATAAGTAAATCCGTAAATTTCAGAAGTTGTACAGTCTCCCATTAAACCAGTGTCACCATATACAATGCAGGAGTACCTCAGTCTGATGGAGGTCAGCATAGGAGTCCTGCATGTTATGCATTGCTTCTCTGCTATCCATTAGAGTGGGCAAGTGGACTTCCCTTTAATAAAACACCAAAGTTCAGGATTGCACAAACACCTGTGGCTGCTTAGGGGGTGTTCTAGAAGGGTGGTCTCAGAAGTTCCCATAGCTATTTCTGAAACCCCAATATAGATTTACCTGAACAAGTCCAGAAGTCCTTCCAGGCCAAGACTTTCTCCTCCTAGTTCAGTCTGGAGTTAAGCATGGTGTCACTAGCTGTGTGGCACGCAAGGGATCAAGTGACAGGAGAAAGGGCAGCCAGAAGTGGCATTAGAGGTCTGGGAGATAACTGAGCATGTCCTGTTCAGGCGGCCTAGTGAAGCATCAAGGGATTAGTTCTGTTTGCTCATTTTTGGGCTGTCTAGTTTGCTGCTCACAGCCTTCCCTTATGTGTCTGAAACCTGAGTCTTGGCAACACTTTCTTTATTTATTTTTAATTGACCTTAATGTACTGCTGCCTGCTGTATTTATGTAGCATCACTGCAGTGACTGTTGTGATTAGGTCTGCTACATGGACTGTGTGCGCACTCCATGAGCATGTGGACACTCCGCTGGCACGGAAATGATGGTGTGCATGACTTTGCAATGTTTGAAAGAAACAAATGTGGTGCCAGCTTTACCCTGAGTTACGCAAAAACTGCCTGACACCTTTGTGACATTCCTCACTAAGAAGGTTGATGTTTACTTGTGTGTTCCAAAGCAAGAGAACTGCCTTCAAATGTCAGTATGCATTCAAATTTATAAGAAATAAAACAAGAGTGGAGCACAGCCCAAAGGCCCAGCTAAATTCTCAAGTCTGTGTTCTGAAGTGGTGTGGCCAAAGGAAACTACAATAAGACATAATTTAGAAAGTACCAACATGAAAATAACACACTACAAAACAGTCAACATAAGTTTATGAGAGGACCGTCCTGCCACGCCAGTATTTCAAATGTTTTTTCTGAACAGGCATCTGCAACAGCTGACAAAATCACAGCATAAGCCCAAACATTATGTACTGTCTCTTTAAATGTAAAGAGGTGGGGCCACGCTGACATCACCACACCTAACTCCTCCCTTTAATATCTATTGTCAAAACCAATGGAGAACTCTTGACGTGGCTTACTGAAGTTCTATTGGGTGTATCGAGTCAATTGTTGGGATTTCTTTTACTGGTTAATTCTTATGGATTATGTATTGAGACTTATTCCTGGTGGATTGTCTTTTTAGTCAACCCCCTTTGCTCCCTTTTGAGCCTTTGTGGCATTTTTGCTTTTCTAATAAGATTTTTTTTTTTTTATTATTGTTAAAGATTCCCTGTTCAGTTGGTCTCTTCTACCAATGGTTTTTACAGTTCCTTTCTTTGAGGGACACTTTAAATATTTAAGATGTTTAAGCATATCTTTGAGGTTTAAATCTATTTTGGATAGTGCAAGGTGTGTAGCAGGCCAGTGGAACTGGAATTAAGCCCATTGGGGTGAGGCATAGGAGGCCTGGCCTGATAATTTTTTGAGGGTCTCAAATCCTATTCTTGCTGTAGTTCTAAATGCAACTCCTGACACAGAGTCCAGAGTCTGAATCACAAGATGCAGATCATCATATATGTCAAGGATCAATCAGATCTTTCTTGGAGGTCAAGTCTCTAGCTACATTGCTCCCAAACTTTGAATTGTTGTTCCCACTATTAAGGGTGCACCACCAATCACATGCTGAAGTTCTCTAAATTCACTGCTGTCCACTCCTAATTGATCAGCCTATGATGAACTTCATACTGTATTAGTTCATAGAAGATGTTAATGATCTTACTAAGACCATGAAAAGAGACATCAGAGGGGCTGATAACCTAGGGTATCGCTTGTGATGGACACAGCGGTAGATGTAGGTCTGAGCTGAGCACAACATGACATTCAAGAATGGCCAAGAGGCCGTCAGCCTGAACACAACTTTGCTGGTGTCAAATGGCTGTACAACTCTTTGGATTTATTTTCATTTAAGAATGCCCTAAACTGGAGGTTTGCTATCTTTCTCCACAAATGCCAAGTTCTTCTATCTTCTGTCTGTTAGCATGATGTCCTTCATACGTTTACATTTTTTATTATTCAATAGCCAGGACAACGGTATTCAGTCTGGTGCGTTGGATTGCTATAGAATTAAATGATTATTTATGCTTATAAGTACCAAAGTGGTAGGTGGGCTTGCATTTCCTGACATTTCCGCTTCCTGCCTGTGATGAACGAGTTTGTGTAACTCTGGTGCTGTCCCTGAGCACCCAGGCCAATGCTCAGAGGCCATCCAAGTGCCCAGGGACAGAGCTGCATAACACTTGCTGAACGTTCACAAACAGCACAAATTGTTCCCAGTATCTGTGGTTGCTTTTGCTTAGTTATCACCTTTTCTATTTTTCTACTTCAGATTAACAGAGAATATGCATTTAGTGTCAGCAGCTGACATTTTCAGACCATTTATACCTTGCACCTCTGCCCACTGACATACGCAGGTGCGGTCAGTCATTGAGTGTGAAGAAGTTTGAGTACAAAGGGATACATCTTAGTTGAGGCAAACTAAGAAAAGAAAAAAAATGTTTATAACTGAAATGTTTTTACTTGCGTCTAGAAGAATGTGAAATGTTGATTTTTTAGAAAAGCTCCTTTTATACAGGCCATACAAGAGACCTCCATTTTATGTTTCAATTGAAAATGCACTTTGAGAAGTATGAATGAGAGCTGTTAAAAACTGTCTGTTTAAAATGGCAGTGAAATGGCAGTGAATTCATCATGGGGTTTACTGCTGATAACGAAGACAGTCATAGAGGCAATGCACACATTTACAACGAGAGACAAACACAAAGTGTCTCCTTATTGCTGGACATGTGAAGATGGTGTGAGAACAGATAATAATGAATTTTAATCGATATTTTTAATCAATACATGATCATTTTTACAATTTAATACAAGTGTATGCTTATATGAAATTATGACAACTATTAAACAAAAGGATGAGAACTGAATGACCCGGGTTCGCTTCCCGGGTCCTCCCTACGTGGAGTTTGCATGTTCTCCCCGTGTCTGTGTGGGTTTCCTCCGGGTACTTCGGTTTCCTCCCACAATCCAAAAGACATGCAGGTTAGGTGGATTGGTGATTCTAAATTGTCCCTAGTGTGTGCTTGGTGTGTGAGTGTGGGTGTGGGTGTCCTGCGGTGGGTTGGCGCCCTCACCGGGATTAGTTCCTGCCTTGCATCCTGTGTTGGCTGGGATTGGCTCCAGCGGACCCCCGTGACCCTGTGTTTGGATTCAACGGGTTGGAAAATGGATGGATGAGAAATGAATGTAATTAAAGGGTGAAGTAAATGTTGTTTAAAACTTAGACATGTGAAGCTTTTGCCTTGTCTTAGAGGAGCTACAACATAATTACTTACTGTTAGAGCCAATCATAGAAAGTTAATGCTTTAAGTTAAATTCATATTAGTGTTTGCTTAGTCATAGCCATAGACAATGGTATAGCCTTTTCACCCTGTAAGTTAATAACAGATAGAACTTTCTCGCTATAACTAAGATGCAGTGTGTTAATTGAGTCCGTTGTTGTTTAGATAGGTCCCAGTTCACAGGGACTTAAAATGGTTCAGAAATGCTTAGATGTGATTTGTAACATTTAAAAATGAAACAAGAACTTTAAGCTTTAAACAGAACTTTTCTTTTTTGCTATATCAATTTTCTCTTTTTTGTGAGAATGGTTTTACTTTGAATTTTTACTAAAGCTTTTAAAAAAGAAGATGCATCATCTGTGGAATCATTTTGACGTGTCATGATTTTGCTGCATCCCATTTTGTATGCTGAACTTTGGTAATTTTGGGAAAACGCAGTTATGCTTACCTGAAATGAAGTAAATAAGTAACAATAAGTAACAGACACCCCCTTTAAAAAACAAGGACAAATTAGTGAGAAAACCCAAACAACCGTATTATAAGGCAGTGATAAGATAAATGGGAACGCCAGCAGGACACCAATCTTAACACAGCGATTTTTAGAATAATGGAAAATTTGACATGTATACGAAGTTACTGGTGGCTTTGGTTGATTGGTTAAGATGATAAACTTCTGTATATTAAGAGCCAGAAGGCTTGATGTATTAGATAAGGTAATGATAATAGAAAAGTATGGAAGAGAATGAATTGTATTATTGATTGCTCATTCCATGGACCAAGTCATTAGTGCACAGATAGATAGATAGATAGATAGATAGATAGATAGATAGATAGATAGATAGATAGATAGATAGATAGATAGATAGATAGATAGATGTGAAAGGCACTATATAATAGATAGATAGATAGATAGATAGATAGATAGATAGATAGATAGATAGATAGATAGATAGATAGATAGATAGATAGATAGATAGATAGATAGATAGATACTTTATTAATCCCAAGGGGAAATTCACATAATCCAGCAGCAGTATATTGATACAAAGAAACAGTATTAAATTAAAGAGTAATAAAAACGCATGTAAAAGCAGACAATAACTTTGAGTAATATTAGCATTTACTCCCCTGGGTGGAATTAAAGAGTCGCATAGTGTGGGGGAGGAACGATCTCCTCAGTCTGTCAGTGGAGCAAGACGGTGACAAAAGTCTGTCACTGAAGTTACTCCTCTGCCTGGAGATGATCCTGTTCAGTGGATGCAGTGAATTCTCCATGATTGACAGGAGTTTGCTTAGTGCCCGTCGCTCTACCACAGATGTTAAACTGTCCAACTTTACTGCTACAATAGAGCCTGCCGTCTAAATAAGTTTGCCCAGGCGTGAGGTGTCTTTCATCTTTATGCTGCCTCTCCAGCACACCACCGCGTAGAAGAGGGCACTCGCCACAACCGTCTGGTAGAACATCTGCAGCATCTTATTGCAGATATTGAAGGATGTCAACCTTCTAAGGAAGTATAGTCTGCTCTGACCTTTCTTGCATAGAGCATCAGTATTGGCAGTCCAGTCCAATTTGTCATCCAGCTGCACTCCCAGATATTTATAGGTCTGCACCCTCTGCACAGAGTCAGTCACCTCTGATGATCACATGGTCCATGAGGGGCCTGGGCCTCCTAAAATCCACCACCAGCTCCTTGGTCTTGCTGGTGTTAAGGTGTAAGTGGTTTGAGTCGCACCATTTAACAAAGTCCTTGATTAGCTTCCTATACTCCTCCTCCTCCTGCCCACTCCTGATGCAGCCCACAATAGCAGTGTCATCAGTAAACCTTTGCACGTGGCAGGACTCCGAGTCATATTGGAAGTCTGATGTATATAGATTGAACATCTATGTGCACAGAGGCGAGATATGGTGTCCCAGAGAGCTCAATACTCGGACCTTTACTGTTTTCACTTTACAAAATTCCACTGGGATCTATCATTAGAAAACAATGTTAATATTCACTTGTATGCAAATGACACCCAGTTACTGTATATCTTTCATTTAGATCAAATGAAGCTTCTCCGATGTTGTTAGTGAATTAAAGGAGTAGATGAATGAGAACTACTCAGAGATGCTATTGGAGGGAGTGATGTTGATCACAGCAATATTTTGTCATCGTTTAACTCAATGGGAATCACCATTACTTTAACTGAATCAGTCCACAAGCTCAGCGTTAACTTTGACTCTAGCATGACACTTAAAATGCACATTGCAAAACTGTCCAAAAAATGTTTCTTCCATTTAAATATTGTTTGGGAAATTAAGGCATTTTCTAAATATGCAGAATACTGAGAAATTCATTCATGCATTTATTTCTAGTAGGATTGACTACTGCAATGCGGAGTTCACTGGATTTTCAAAATATTCTTTATACAGCTTCCAGTTAATCCAAAATGCTGTTGCAAGAATTATTACAAGAACAAGAAAATACAAACACATAACTCCAGTTCTTAAATCCTTACACTGGCTCCCAGTTAAATTTAAGCAATTTTAAAAAAAGGACTTAAAAAGATATGAATAATAAAACCATTGTAACTTATGAAAAAGAACCTGCTGGCACTTTCAAGCACTGCCGCATCCTGGTGCTGCAACTGTAACGATTGAGTCAAAGAAGTATGCTGCACTGCGAGTTCTAAACAATTTAACATACTTGTGAGCTGCATAGAATTTAATTTGTTGGGCAACATAAAGAATAAAAGAGAAATATCCTTCCATTTCTTTTACTGGTTGGTGCCTAATGGTGCAGTTTCAGAGCCCATGTCTATAAGCTTTGCAAAAAAACAAATTAAAAATCATCGGTCAACGCAAAGCTGACAGTAAGCTTGACGCCTGTATTAATTCACTTATTTTTTATAAATATGCTTACTCAAACTGATGCCTTATTAATATATTTCTTTTAAAGCATTTCACGCCACACTTTTATTTTTCTACTTGCCTTAATGCATGCTACTTATAACGTGCTACCCTACTGCTCTTGAGATTGTGTTACTGAATTCAGCACTGTATGTTCAGTTCATCAATTTAAATTTAGTGATTTCTGAAGCGTGTGATCAACCGAACATTTGTCCCTGGAAATTTATCTTGTGGACTCTTGTACCCATAACTGCTGAAAGCGTGTGCAAAGCTAACAAAGTGCAGGGGGATAGAACGCCACTGGATAGAAAATCCTGAACAAAAACCCAGTTAAGGATTTACATGGCCAGTAACATCTGTTCAGAGGACCTATGTGATCATGAGGGAGAGTAAAGTTATAAGAGACCAGTAAGATAAGACGGGGCAAACAAAGTTTTAAACTCAATCCTGTAGCAAACAGGAAGCCAGTGAAGAGATGCCAAGACTGATGTGGTGTGATTCTGTTCTCATGTGCCTGTTAGATGCTTGGCTGTGAAATTCTGGATTATTTGAAGGTGAACAAGAGATGACTGATTAACTCCAGCGTAAGGGGCATAGTGAGCTGCAATAATCGGATTATTCACAGAGAAATCTACCTCTGTTAAGTGGGTTTCCCAGAGGCCACTGAGCCAGTTTCTCTAAATAATACTTCTGTAAATAACCAGGTTATTAAGGCTCATGCAAATGCACCCTGTATCTGTTCTGATGATGTCATTTATCACGTCTGGCTGTGGTCAAAGTGTGGGTTTAAAAAAAAAAAAGTATAGGGTTCATATAGGAATTATTCCTACTATCTTGCACTGAATAAATAGCCACTTTCACAACTTTACTGTAAAGAACTGGCTGGTGGATGTCCAGGCTAAACAAGGACTACTCAGGGAAACACCACGTGCTGATCGATTTTGGCACTCTGTTGTCTGTGCTACTGATACAAGCAGAACCCTGAGCCAGGAACTGTCCACTCAGTTCTGTGTTTTCTAATCTGCTTTATCTGCTCTTTTCATTTCTCAATAACTGACTTGCAATTTTGCATCGTCTTCCCCCACTTCTGCATTCTAACAGACACATACAAACTATAAAGTATGGTGGTCTGTTGCTCCACTACAGAATAATTGCCTTTTTTAACCCTCTCAGACATACTTAGTATTTAATCTTAGGAAAGCACTTGGTATTAACACCCTTTGACAACTGTATATAGATAACGTGCTTGCATCTTATGGACAATTACGCTTCAAATTCAGCTTTCCAACAAAACCATTTTTCCAGATTACAAGCGTTCTTAAAATAAACTGACCCAGCTTTTCCAGACCTTATACCCATCTCTATTGTACAGACAATACTTATAAGTCTTGAAGACTGAGACAGCATCTCAACAAACTGTAAAACATCTCAAAGAATTCTCTATTCATAAATCCTAGGGTCCGGTGGGAAAAGGACCTTTCAATTGACATCTCAGAAAAGTAATGCAACTCTGCCATACATAGACTTCACTTCAGCTCCATATATGCAAAGAACTCAATAATTCAAATTAAAGTTTTCCATCGATCACACTTATCCCTTTTAACACTGTCCAAAAAAAGAACATTGCTATCTTGCCCCAGTATCACTAGGCCATACATTCTGGGAACGTGTCAAATTATCAACATTGACATCTGAAATATTGAGACCATGCTAATGGCAGACCAGGCAGACCTTACAGAGTTTGTGCAGCAGATTGCGGAACAAGTCACCTAGCTGCGGCTGACAAGGAGATGACCAACAGAACAAGTTAGCCAAGGCTGAAGTTTGGAGGGAGGTCTCTCAGAGTAGCTGTGAGTTGGGGGAATTCTTGGTAGTGGGAACCAATCAGATTGCTTTTCGCTACCAAGAATTGAAATTTCGGGCCAATCGCGGCCCGTAGCACCTACTAAGAATTGACTACTCACAACCTGTGAGTAAATCTAGAGATATATACAGTGGATATATATAGATCTAGATATATTGATAGATATACAGTAAGAGGAAGACGTCATGCTTTCACAGGTGCCCTGGATATTTCCAGCTTGCTTCACAGTGTGTTCTGACAATAGACATGCTGCACTCACTTAAGTGACAACAAAAACATTTAAACACCCGATTGTCAACTATTTGAATATGGAGTCACGTATCATGCATTTTAAAAGCCTTGCATTGGAATCCAAAACCCACACTTACCTGATTTCTTTTTCTTCGGTTATAGTCTTCAATAAAAGAGCACTTGTTTTTTTATACTTGTATCTATTGTGAAATTGCTCATTTGATATTTGGACTTAAGTCTTCACACATTATACACTTCATGTCAAAGTTTTATTGTTAGTACTAAAAGATGGAAAAAAGTTTTTCTTTTAGGTATGTGTTTAACATTTCTGTCATCCTACACTTACATAGATCAATGTATACACGGAACACATGTGAAATGCATATGTTCCAAATAACAATATATTTCTTTAGCCCATACAGGTCGAAGACTCCCTGATAAATAAGGCTTCAGTTGGGAGAGGTTTTTGTCATTTCTAAACTGTGGTTCGGGGTATTGGGATGGAATAGCAGGCTGCTCGACACATTTACAACACAAAGAATGGCGATTGGAGAGGTGCGAGCGGATTTGAGGTGGGCCAGATTTACGAGTCTTTTCTTAAGCTTTGGTAATTCTAGTGTTAATGGAGGAAAAACTCATCCTGACTTTTGAGTAATGCCATCCTGAAAATGTTCATACACTCACTGGCCACTTTATTAGATACACTTGTTCAGCTTCTTCTTAACGCAAATATCTAATCAGCCAATCACATGGCAGCAACTCAATGCATTTAGGCGAGTAGACATTGTCAAGGCAAGCTGCTGAAGTTTATTCCCAGCATCAGAAGAAAAGGAACTGAAGTGACTTTGTATGTGGCATGGTTGGTAGTGCCAGGCGGGCTGCTCTGAGTATTTCAGAAACTGCTGATCTGCTAGAATTTTCATGCACACCCATCTTTAAGGTTTACAGAGCATGGTCAGAAAAAGGGAAAATATCCAGTGAGCAGCAGTTCACTGGGCGAAAATGATTTGTTGATGCCAGAGTTCATAGGAGAATGGCTAGACTGGTCTGAGCTGACAGAAAGGCAACAGTAACTGAAATAAACACTTGTTACAAGCGAGGTATGCAGAAGAGCATCTCTGAAAACACAACACGACAAACCTTGAAACAGATGGACTACAACAGCAGGAGACCAAACCAGGTGATTGATATTCTTGTCATCTATGAACAGGCAACTGTTGTTGCTGGCACATATATCCCTTTATGACCGCAGTGTAGCCGTCTTCTGATGGCTACTCCCAGCAGGATAATGAGCCTTGTCACAAAGCTGAAGTCATCTCAAACTGGTAATTGAACATGACCAGGAGTTCACTGTACTCAATGGCCTCCACAGTCACCAGATCTCAATCAAATACAGCACATTTTGGATCTGGAGGAGCGGGAGATTTACATCACGAATGCGCAGCTGACAAATAGGCAGTAAGTTCACGATGCAATCAAGTCAATATGGATCAAAATCCCAGAGGACTGTTTCTAGCACCTTGTTGAATCTATGCCAGTACTGAAGGCAAAAGGAGGTCCAACCTGGTACTAGCAATGGGTCCCTAAATAAAGTGACTGGTGAGTGTACATCAAGCTAGTTTTATCTAGATGACCGAAAATGCAGGCTTCAAATAAAATGCTTCAAAAATGAAACAAAAATGGGAAGAAACAAAATTAACAAAAAAATTCAATAGGAAAAGACATCATCAGACATAAAAAATAAAAATCAGTGAGTCGATAAGGTAAATATGGGTATGTTGTTGATAGGAAAAGGCAAGTGTGCTAATTTAAATATGTCAAAAGCTAACAAATGTGAAGGTAAACATGAGGAGTACTGTAATATGGAGACATTTCTAATATCAGTGAGTCACTAACAGGAACTGCAAAATGCACAGTCTGTATACAAGTCAGGTTATCAATCCACTAGACAGACATGGCTTCAGTCGGTGTGCTGACAGAGGCCTTGGGTTTGCTCTTTAACTTCAGGTTATTTCAACTGATCTTATGCCATTTATATGTTGTGTTTTGAAAATGCCATGCTATTTTGTGTTTTGATACAGGTGTGCATATCATGACAACGTCAAAGAGGCTGAAAAAACTGTGCTATTTCTACATCGTCAGCGTATTTGAAATTACTTATACTTAGAAAAAAACTTAAAAAAAAAGTATTGATGAACAGGGAATGAAACAAGCTGACTGACTGACAGAGCATGTTGTGCCTGCCCGCCTGTCACTTCTTGATGTTTCCTCTTTTCCTGTTTGTGAACTGACCATCTCCTCCAAGTCATCACTTTCTACTTCATTCTTTTTGGATACTTTTGCCATTTCACTGATCCACCTGCCTGCATTTGGACTTGCATTTGCTATCTGCTACTTATCAGAGTTGTGAAACTTTTGAGATACGCCTGCGAGGAGGACTCGTCATGATGCCGCACTGCTCTGAGCTCTCTAGCACAACATTCTACTGCTCTCAATAGGACTGTCGAGAGATTTCTCTTCATAAATGAAACAGCCACCAGTCACATGAAGTGAAGGTCCGCTTAGGATAGATGAGTTACAAATGGGAAGAATAAGCAGGATATCAAAGAAAACAAATACACTAAGTACAGATGAACAACAATTTTATACACAGAAGAAAAGAAAAGAAGATATCGTATAATTGTATACGATACGAGAAGGAACAGGTCAAGATCCAAAGTAGATCACATCATCTGTTAAACATGGCGCTGAGGGGTGTTATGGTATGGCTGTCGGAAGTACTGGCACACTTCTCGTCATTGATGATGGAACTGCTGACAGCAGTGGCACAGTAAATTCTGCGGTGACCTGCCATTGTGGTGTCCCAAACATTATGGAGCCCGGAAATGGGGGTACCAGGTAGAAAAAGTGCTGCGTGACTGAAATGTATGCTAACATTATGTAAGACATTGTAGAAGCCAACATGCCGAGGTGGCAGCAACTTTAATGTGTGAACGGCAATCTCCATGCCAAAGGTTTTCTTCTAAGCTTTCAGTGGCACCTTCTGTTTCTGCAGAAATAAATAACGTCTGTGTATGCAAACTAAATGAAAAACTGTCTGCTGCCTCCCAAAGGCTCAAATCAAACAAGCTGTGTCAGGACCTAACAGTATTAATCTTCAAGTGCTTAAGGTAGAAAGAAATCAAGTCTCCCATGTGAAGACCAGAAGTGTCAATGTGTAGAAAGTATGGGTTTAGGTGGAGAGACCATGTTTTATTGATATGCAAAGATTTTATGAGGAAGCAACAAAAAGACGATCAGAGTGGATCTCAGACTTCAAGAAAACTTTTGACAAGATCACATGTAAGAGGTTAGTGATAAAACTAAAAATAAAAGTGGCAATTGAAGACGAGAGGAGGGCTTGTGCCTCCTCCAGACTGCGAGGGGGCGTCCGTCCTGGTTATGTTGGGGGCCTCGGGTACAGGGCTTAGAAGCCCAACCCTGTAGGGACCCGAGGTCACCGCCAGGCGGCGCCCGATGCCGGTTTATCCGTGTGGTCCCTGGCGGGATGGAGCCCGGCGGGGCGCCAGGAAGACCAGAGGAGGGCTTGTGCCTCCTCCAGACCGCAAGGCGATCGCCCTGGTTGTATTGGGGGCCACGGGTAGAGGGTTTGGAAGCCCAACCCTGTAGGGGCCCGTGGCCACCGCCAGGCGGCGCCCTGGAGCCTGAGGAACCCTGGAGCCCAGCACTTCCGCCACACCAGGAAGTGCTGGGGAAGACTGTGTGGCGCCGGAGAGCTGCTGGGAGGACAGCCGGCACTTCCGCCACGCTGGGGTGTGGCCAAGGAGGGAATGCCGGAAACACCTGGTGCTCATCCGGGAGCAGTATATAAGGGGCCGCCTCCTTTCAGTCTAGGGCGGAAGTCGGGTGGAAGAGGAAGGAGCTAACGGGAGGACTGAAGGCGGCCAGAGAGAGAGAGAGAGAGAGAGAGAGAGAGAGAGAGAGAGGCATTGTAAGGCCTGAAGGAAGAGAGAGGCATTGTAAGGCCTGGACTTGGGGAAATCGGTGCAAGAGGCACTGGGGATTTGAGCGCGGGACTGCTATATATAGTGTAAATAAACAAGTGTGTGGTGAATTTAAGATGTCTGTCTGCCTGTGTCCGGGTTCAAGTTCACAAGGCACAGTGCGAAATTTGATTACACAGTGTCACACACGTGCGCATAGGGAAGAGCTTAAGGGCTTGTATGATTGTAATTCTCTGCCGAGACATGAGGTGGCGCTATGCGATAACGTTCTCTCTTCTTCATCTCCTCCCTCTGCAGGAAGGAAGATTGACACTATTCCACCTATGACGCCACTTCAGGGACCTGACCACCTGGACCTGCCTCTTCCTTTCAGAATGCCTCTTAAATCAAAGCAAAACCACCTTGAGGAGTCTGACTAGGAAATTCAGGGTCAAGCAGATCTACAGAAGTTTCAAATACAGTACTGGAGGCAAGTGCCTGCCATGTTTGTCACCAGACATGTATTTGGCCAATTTCTCCAGGATTTAATACATTTTTCTCTTTTGGACTGTTTCAGGGAGGGATTGATGCAGGTTGACCTTTTTCAGATTTATTTTTCCTTTTCATTTTGGTCTTTGGACTTATTTTAATTTTCCGTCATGTTTTCAAATTTCTGCTGTGCTGACACTTTTGGTACTTGTTACTATGACACAACTTGTCATTGTCACATGATGTGAATGGCGTGACTTTATTTTCACTGGCATCATGTGTATTGATTTCTTGAAGCTTGTAGATTCTTAATTTAAAAGGTCTTAACGCACAATTATTAGTTTTGACAGTTCGACTTCAGATTATTCATTAAGACTCCTTTTTGCCCAAGTGCCTGCCATCATTTCATCCTGTGACACTACAGCTAATACTGATATGGTGCAGGCTGGACAAGTACTAAAATCTTCCTCAATGTCTTTGGGCATTATGGGCCAAATCCATACCTATAGCTGGTACATGGTAGGTTCCATGTCAGGATGTCCTTGGTGTAAATAGTGTCCGCACTGCCATTACTGTCTTATGAACTCCTGTCTAATGTGTTACATTTCTATCACCCTCATTATACTTTAGAATTAGCACCAGCCATCCTCAGTCTTATTGTATTAATTTGATTGGTAATTCTTAGCTGTCAATCAGCTTTCCTTTATAGTACTGACAGCCAATAGTGAAGCCTTATCACTTTCTGAGAACTTACTCTGTGGACATCATTGACTATAAGTCGGTCTTAGATGTCCAGCCAGTTGTCAACAAACTTTAAAGAAAAAGAACTGAAAATATGCAGCACATTCTTTTGAAAGGTGCAGCTAAGTGGTTAGAAAATGACTGCTAGGGCCTGACTGATAACATCAGACACAGAAATAGCGGGCGATAGAGGGTGTCTACCAATGTATAATATCAGTACAACCTCCACTGATATTATGACATTAAAACTCTTCAAAGCAAGTCACGTTTATTATGTTGCTTCCCTTGTGTAGATGGCCACAGTTTGAAACCCCTCTTCCTTTGGACGACACACACAATGACAATAAGAAATGAAACATGAACAACACATATGCTAAACAACTACAAGGCCTTCAAAAGTAAACCTTTCCCGTTCATCTTTCCCTGGACTGACAATAAGGCTCATTTTTAGAGAAGATGCAGAAGACATTTAATTACTTACTGTTACAACTGAAGTGGACAGTCTTTCAGTTAATGTCATATTCCACGATTTTCAGCTTTCCCCTTTGTCTTCAAAGCCCACCAAAATGACCACTGCACAGCCTATTCCCAGCATACGTTCGAGGCTTTCACTTGATAACTTATATTGTTTTTGTTTCAGAGCTAAGACAATTGTTCAGCAAAAGAAAGAGGTTCAGGTTTATGTGGTTGTTCTTTTGTGTCTGTATGCCGCAGTGACTGCTCAGTGTACTTAACAATAACTATTATTACTATTATTATTAGAATAATAATTGCATATGAAAATGGGTTTACACGTGTGTGGCTCACAGATGGACTAGTGGCCTGTCCACGATCGATCGATCGATCGATAGATAGATACTGTAGATAGATAGATAGATAGATAGATAGATAGACAGAAGGGGCTTCAACAGGTGCACGAACAGATGGGCTGAGTGTTTTCTGTTTAAATTCTGCTTCTTTAAGCGTTGTGTTCTATCCCTGTGTTTGTCTTTTCTTTTTTATTTAGGTTAACAAACATGACACTTCATTTTATTTTTTCCTTCTTGCTTTGGCTGTGGACATCATGCTCCAAGTGACCAAAACCACCTCAAAAGGATTTAAAGAACTACCACACATACCCTCTGCAACCACAGTAACACAACTTAGAATGGAATTACTAAAATTATTTAAAAATATAAGAAGTAATTGGAAAGGATTGGGACTTCAGTATAGAATATTTCATGGGAAAAAATTAGCCTTGCATAACAAACAAAAGGAATCAGGTTCATTTGCAGAAGTAAGGAGACTGGCTAAATGCACTCCTTGTATCTTTCTGTCACACTTCAGTCTGAACACAGCAATGTGACTATAAGGGTTAAATCAGCAAATATAATTAAAATATCAAATCATTCCCACATTCTTTTATTACCATCTTATCCAAAATGTTTTTGCTATACAGTAATCCCTCGCTATATCGCGCTTCGACTTTCGCGGCTTCACACTATCACAGATTTTAAATGTAAGCATATCGAAATATATATCACGGATTTTTCGCTGGTTCACAGATTTTTGCGGACAATGGGTCTTTTAATTTTTGCTACATGCTTCCTCAGTTTGTTTGCCCAGTTGATTTCATACAAGGGACGCTACTGGTAGCAGAGCATGTATTACGTATTAAATAAAACTCCTCAATGATATCGATGTGCTTCCTGGCGGTGCTTGATTGTTTGCTTTTCTCTCTCTCTCTGACATTCTCTGCGTCTGACGGAGGGGCTGTGAGCAGAGGGGCTGTTTGCACAGAGGCTGTTTGCCTAGAGGATACTGACGCTCCTCTACAAAATGCCGCTTTATCGCGGTGCTTCGGCATACTTAAAAGCCCAAAAGCACGTATTAATTTTTTGATTGTTTGCTTTTTTCGCGCTTTCTCTCTCTCTGACATTCTCTGCTCCTGACGGCGCTCCTTTGAAGAGAATATATTTTTGTATTATTTTAATTTTGAGAAAGAACTGTCATCTCTGTCTTGTCATGGAGCACAGTTTAAACTTTTGACTAAAGGGTGTTATTTCATGTCTAGAGGGCTCTAATAATTTTAACAGTGTGGGAGAGTTTATAAGGGCATAAAATATATAAAAATAACTATACAAACATATGGTTTCTACTTCGCGGATTTTCACCTATTGTGGGGCTGGTTTCTGGAACGCAACCCCTGCAATTGAGGAGGGATTACTGTATGAATGAATTTAACACACTGGGCTGAGATAGTCTGGAGAACTGAATGGGACACATAATGGTGTTTAAAAATATTTAAGATGTGAGAATGAGGAAGTAGGACAAAGGGAGCTGTGCAGCACACATTATTATTGGTTTGTTTCACTGCTAGGCTTGGATTTGCATTGGTGAGCAACAGGTGGATGAAAATCAAACATCACAACACTCACTGTGTATGATGATGATGATGATGTTCACTAAACACCTTGATGCACACAATAAAGACAAAATTACTGCTGTCTCTTATTTTGAAGTGGAAAAAAAAAACAAACTGGCACACAATCTTGTTCTTCTTCTTCCTGTCACTCATACATCACTATCATAAAACAGCAGCTCATCATTTCAGGTAACAGGCTCCGCTATTCAAGATCACCAAGCTTGCTGGCCACGGGATGGACAGCATTTACATGGTCAGGTTTCCTTACCTGCGATCTGAAGACGGCTCTCAGACAGAGGTCAGCTGTGCCCCTTGGCTCTGCTGTAACAACATGCAAACTCCAGCTCATCACTGACGGACAGACACATCAGACAGCCTCAGGGAGAAGTCGCCATGTGGCAGTTCTAATATGAAGAGAACTGCGGGTCGTGATTTCCCAGACGGTCTTCTCCATCGATAAATGTATGAACAATGAGACCTTCAGATGTTGTCCATTCAAATGAAATGTCCTCTTTCTTTAAAGACTCTTCAGCGTTCAAAGAGCAGGGAATGTCAAACGCCTCACCAGTGATGGCAGGACAGCAGTCATCATCTGAAATAAAAGAAATAAACTGAAGTCAAAGAGAGACAATGAGCTGTTTAAAGGTACACCAAAGGTGTCAAAAACTGTACAAAAAGAAAATGGATACGCTGGGGCACAAATTCAAAATATACCAAAGATCCTAACACAAGAAAAAGGCACCAATGAACTAAAAAGAACATCTTTATTAAATAAAAACATTCAAATGAGTGGACAAAGCAACAATCTGCCACCAATGATTTGTCAAATTCCTTATGTGAATTTTTAATAATTTCATACTAATCATTTTTACATGACTTGTTCATTTATATTGTTCTCAAGGTGATGTGATTTTGCCACAATTTTGAGAGCCCATTTTTGCCATCACTTGTTGATGTTTTGTGATGACTGCCATCGTGTGATTGAGGCCTGAGTGATGTGTGAGGTTATCACATGGGCACAGTTTAAATGGAGTCGCAGTAGCCTGTGTATGTTAGCGATTGATATTATACTGTATATAAAAGTCAATATTTACTTTGGGCACTAGTTTATTTTGGTTCAGGCTTGGTCTGTGATTAGATGGTTGGCTTTATTATTTACCCATCATCCTCTGGTCCAGGATAGTTGAAACTGATCTTTAGCTTCTAAATCTCTGCCTGGCTTTAGGCCACAAGACCGTGACCGTGTCTTTGTTAATTATTTCTTTTGATTAACGATTCAAACTTTCTCCAATAATTCTTGTTAAGGAAGCTTTTCAATCTGTTCAAACAGACCCGTAGTTGGTAAGCAACAACAGATTTAAAAATTTTGGCAAGAAGGGCAAAATTGGAAACAGGAGCAAAAATCATCAGCTTTTTAACAACACTGGCAACAGCCGTAATTTTATGACAGTCAGGGACTACACCATTATAAGATGTGTGAGAGACAGCACACTGGGATAGGAAGCAAGGCCGGAGCAGAACTGGGATCCTTACCCAGCAGGGATGCCAACGGCATGGATGGACCAAGGAAGACAATGTATTAAGGACATTCTCTTCCCCAATACACCAAGTGGCAACCTCCCTGGTTTAGGATTCCCACTCAAATGCAGGCAAAGCACCCTGGTTGTTGTAGTCCCGGGTGGCAGCGGTGCCGAGTCCATGGGGCTGCCAGGAGGAGCTGAAGGGATGCATAATGCCTACTTTCTGGAACATGCGATTGGCCCAGAAGTGCTTCCAGCGGTTTATGCTCTTACACCAGAAATACTCACAGGTCCCAGATTAAAGGTACTGTTTGACTTCAGTCAGACAAGCCAGAATCAGGAGGAAGACGACAAAGCTTGCTTGAAGGAGTGAAGGAGTGGTAACTCTGATAGGGTTCCTTGCACCATAACCCTCTGTTCCTTGTGTTTTAGTCAACTCTGCCTCCATCTACAGGCAACACCCTGAACTACCACTTCTTTTATTTTGATGCCCAACCTCTCATGTGGCACCTTATAAAAAGACTTTGAGAGTCAAGATAAATTCTATCATAAGTTCCACTTTGATCATACCCTTTTGTTGCTTTCTCTGAATTCCAGCATGTTAATAAAACACAACCTCCCTCTTCTGATCCCATGCTGACTATTCAGTAAAACTCCTGTTCTTGCCATGTGCTACTCAATCTTACCCTTGATATTCCTGTGATGCACATTAAGCCTACTGGCCTATAGTTGCTCTGATCTGCCCAATCACCTTTTTTATATAATGGGATATTATTTTATCTTCCAGTCCGTAGTGCACAGTGACTTTCTAACAATAAGCATCAAGGGTTTATATCTGCGTTCGCTAACCTCGTTAAGCACTCAAGAATAAATATTATTATATTAAATATTACTAACTACCTGCTATTCTGTGGTATTATTATACATAAAGTAAAGAGTGAAATTCTGGTCACTGGACGAGGATAGAAATGGCCTGATTTGTGTTGGTTAAACATGAAGATTGGAATTTTACTGCATTGTCAACACATGACAATCACTCTGAAATGAACTGATGGCGCAATATTCATTTCTATCATTTTTTCAAAACAAATTTAAAAAAAGCAAAGCTATCTTAAAAGCTGTGTGTTGTTACTTAATGTGATAAGTCATTAAAAATTATGAAATGCAATTTTTTAGCACATGACTCACTGTTTTGATTACAGTAGATAAATGATAATCATCTTTATAACAACATTATCGAATACTGGCACTGGTGCTGTGTCTTGTAATATTGTGGAGACCTGCAGTGATGTTTGTAAACCCCATTACCTCGGGCCCACCCACTGTAGGTACTTTCTGTGGTCCATGGATCAGTTTATTAATGTGGGACTAAACAGCTATTTGTGAAAACACACAAAGCCGGGGAATACAACAAAGTATTGGAGGTCCTGCAATTGTGGAATTCAACATTACACACAAAAAAAAGAAATTGTCATATTGTGAGAGCACAGACATTTATGAAGTGGAAGTAGTGAAGATGACAGATGGGACTGCCAGATAAGACAAAAGATTTAACATTTCAGGAAACACTGAAATATCTGCTTTCATACCTTAACCCAATGTATAAACAGACATCAGTGTCAGGTACTTCCACTATAACACATGACATAAAACCGTGAAAGTATAAAATATCTCAGTGCTGAACAGAATATGCAGCACATCAAAACAGAACCTTAACAGCAGACCCCCTCTCTTCATTGATGTCACCATCACATTATTACCTACATGGACTGCCATTGACCTTCTAGTATAAACTAAATTTCACAGATGCAGTTTTAGAATCTGTCAGTGTGGTAAAAGTTTAGCAGTGGTATTATCAGCACTGGCCAGCCCACCACATTCAACAGGAATTAACATACTAAGGAAAAAAACAACTTAAAAAGTTATGTATATACTAGGCCTGGATATATTTTTTGTATTGTAATCATTCCATACAAATAGGTCAATTTTTACAAAAAATAGGACTGAAAACAAATCAATCCCCACCCTTGAGAGAGAGCATGGACAATGGGGTAAAACGTAAAGCTTGTAAACAAACCTAAATTGATGAGTTTAATAAGGCAATAGAGATGAATGGAGAAGAAAAAGAAATGCGGAGAGAATTGCTTCCTTGGTGCTTTAAGAGCTTATTCTAAAATATTATTGATTAGATCCTGCCAGTTTTTGAAAAAATTCTGTACAGATCCTCTAACTGAGAATTTGATCTTTTCCAATTTCAAATAGTATAAAACATCAGTTACCCACTGACTTAAAAGAGGAGAGTTATGATTCGTCCAGTTTAGCAAAATAAGTCTGCGTGCCAAAAGTATAGTGAATGCAATCACAGTTTGTTTGTCCTTCTCCACTTTAAACCCATCTGGAAAAACCCCAAACACAGCTGTTAGTGGGTTAGGAGGGATTGTGAGACCAAGGCTGTCTGAAAGGTAATTAAAGATTTTGGTCCAAAATGATGTTAATTTGCTGCAGGCCCAAAACATGTGACCCAGTAAAGCTGGGACTTGATTGCAGCGTTCGCAGGTTGGAGCTCACCCTGGAAACATTTTGGAGAGTTTTAAGTGAGACAGATGTGCTCGATATATAATTTTGAATTGAATAATTGTATGCTTTGCGCATTTGGAGCTCGAGTAAATCCTCTGCATTGCTACTTTCCACTCCTTTTCTGATATATTGATTAAGAGATCTTTTTCCCAATGTCCTCTTGGATCTTTCAAAGGGAGGGACTGTATAATAATTTTATATATTGCAGAGATGGTGTCTAAGACCTTGAAATTGAGCAATATTTTTCCAGCATGGAGGAGGGTGCAAAATGAGGAAAATCGGGCAGGTTCTGTTTAATAAAGTTCCTAATTTGAAGATAGTGAAAGAAATGTGTAGCTGGAAAGTTACATTTGGATTGTAATTGTTCATAGGATGCAAAGATGTTGTCTATATAAAGATCTCTAAGCAATTTAATCCCCAAGTTTTTTCCAGATATTTAAAACTGCATATGTTTGCGAGGGTTGAAAGAGGTGGTTTTCTTGCAGAGGTGCCACAGATAAAAGATTCTCCATCTTAAAATGCTTTCTACACTGGTTCATATTCTGAGTGAGTGAAGCACAATTGAGTTATTAGTATATTGGCCATAACTTACATTTATTGGGGCACAAAGAAGGGAATACTGCAGGATTTTACTTCTATTGCGGACCAGGCCTGTGTATGTTCATCTATTTGTGGTCAGGTTTTTATAGCTTGTATGCTTGCTGCCCAGTAATAAAACTGAAAGTTGGGTAGAGCCATGCCACCTTCTGCCTTAGGTCTTTGTAAGGTTGCACTTTGGATATGTGGATGCTTTGAGTTCCAAATAAATGAGGTTATTGTTGAATTTAATTGCTTAAAAATGATTTACTGATGTATATTGGAATGTTTTGAAATAAAAAGAGAAGCTTAGGAAGGATATTCATATTAACATTAATTCTTCCAGCTAGAGTGAGATGAAAGGTTGACCATCTATGCAAGTCTTGCTTATTTTTTTCCATGCAGACGGTGACATTTTGTTAATAAAGAGCTTTGTGTTTACTTGTGATATTTACCCCTAGGTATTTAAACAGATCTGCCATAATAAAAGGTAGGGTGTCTAATCTAATATTGTGTGCTTGAGAATTCACTGGAAAGAGCACACTTCTATTCAAATTAATTCTGAGACCAGACATCTTTTGAAATTCTGTAAGTGCTGTTAAGACTGCAGGCAAAGAATTTTGTGGGTCTGATATATACAGTACCATATCATCTGCACATAGAGAAATTTTCTGTTCCAGTCCTTTTCTGATAATCCCCCTTATCTGATAAGCATTTCGACAGTGTATTGCCAGTGGTTCAATGGCGATTGCAAATAGCATTGGTGACAAGGGGCATCCTTGTCTTGTACCACGTTCTAGTTTACAGTAGTCTGAACAAATGCTGTTAATACAAACTAAAGCTTCTGGATTGGTATACAGTAGTTTGACCCATGCACAAATGTTTGGGCCAAACCCAAATTTCTGTAATGTAGTGAAAAGGTATTTCCATTCAATCATCCATCCATCCATTATCCAACCTGCTATATCCTAACTACAGGGTCACAGGGTCTACCAGAGCCAATCCCAGCCAACACAGGGCGCAAGGCAGGAAACCAACCCCAGGCAGGGCGCCAGCCCACTGCAGCCATTCAATCATGTCAAATGCTTTTTCTGCATCCAATGATAATAATATTTCTGGGGTGTTTGACTTTGCTGGTGAGTATATTACATTAAACAGGCATCGAAGATTGAAAGATAAGTGTCGAACTTTGATAAATCCAGTTTGATCTTGTGATATTACCGAAGGCAGCACTTTCTCCATCCTTCTAGCTATGATTTTTGAGAGTATCTTAACATCATTATTCAGAAGTGAAACTGGTCTGTATGAGGCACATTGTAATCCTTATTTTGTTTAGGAAAGATGGTGATTAATGCTTGGCGAAAAGTTTTAGGTAGAATTTGATTGTCTCTAGCTTCTGTAAATGTTGCTAATAAGAGGGGAGCTAGCTGAGTGGAGAATTTCTTATAAAATTCTGCAGGGTAGCCTTCAGGGCCTGCTGTTTACCCGCCTTGAAGTGACTTTATAGCATCTAGTAATTCTGATAGCACCAGAGGTTTATCCAATTCCTCCGTGCTAAAAGTATCTATTTGTGGTATCTGTAATGTATCCAGAAATGCAATAGATTGTGTGTTGTCTTCTTTAAACTACGTAGAATATAAGGATTTATAGTAGTCTCTAAATGTGTGCATTATATTTTTATGATCAATGATTTCATCTCCCTTCGTGTTGGTGATTACTGGGATTGTATTACGAACTTCTTGCTTGTGGATTTGTTGTGCTTTCTCTCCGTGTTCATAGTAATGATGTCTTCTATTTATAAATTAGTTGTTCAGTTTCTTTAGTTGTTAAGAGGTTGAGCTGTGAATGCAGAGCCTGCCTTTTTCTATGTAGAGTCTCGCTTGGACGCCTGCCATGTTCTTCATTTATTCTAGTAATTTCGCTTTTTAGCTCTGATACTTTCTTGTTGAGGTTTAATCCAATATGAATAAAGCACAGCAAGTAAGCAGTAAGCTAGGAGAGAAGATGTGTATGGTATATGATTCATACAGTGGTGCCAGACATGTGTGCCGTAGCCACCCAGCAGAACTCTTTCAGAAAAGAACCCATTCCAAATATCATAGCTGCTTTAGTGTTACTCTCAGTGCACTACTCGGAGTATTTATCCACTGTATCTGAGTATGGAATCACAGCTCTACAGCAGCTGATTGGATTATCGGTATACAGCATCAAGCATCACAGCTATCTCAGCCATGTGCACAGACTATTTGAAGTCTGACAATAAAACAAACGCTTCAGAGCCTTTCCTGTAGGGACCTCGCGCTTCAGAAACAGTTTCATCCCAAGAGCTCTAAACACACTCAATCAGTCCATTAAATGCTCCTGGTAGAACTGTTTGTACTTATAAGTACAATCACCTCACTGTAAACTTGCACTTCAGTTATAATATTGCACAACCTGAGCCACTTTATAAAGCACATATTTTACATATGATGACAACTGGCTTCTAAGTCGATTTAGATTTCCAAACGCTATCTTCTTGGAGCTCTTGATATCATTTTTAAGATGAAATTCAGTAATGCATGTTTATTACATTATACTGATAAAACTGTAACATCATTTAAATAATCTATATTGTTAATAATTAAATGTGAGGACATGGTGTATGTGACGTTAGCAATGAGGCAGCTCCCTGTTCAGGGATTTTTCCTGCCACACGCTATATGCTTGCTGGGGCTGTAGCGACCCTGGATGGGCAGAATAATTAAACATGTACTACGAAGATATTTCAATGTTATTTGAAAAAGTTCTCAGCTTACAGATGGCTTTACATCTATTACAGAGCTGACTTTTGGCAAGTAGTTACTTGGAGAAAGAAAAGGAAGGACAGGAATTGGGGGTTAGCACATTTGAAAGAGACAATACTGCTGCAATAAATTATTTCATCAAAGGTCGAGCACTGCACAGCAAGCATCTTGCGGGAGGCAGGAAAAATCTGTGGACAGGGTGCTTCAATTCCAATCAACATGAAAATGATACCAAGTGATACATCTTAGTATTTAAATTGTTCGGCGAGCAGTGATATCATGAATGTAATGAATTTTGTGTCTTGTTGGAGGAAGAGAAAACCAGTTTAAGAAGCACGTAGTGATTCACACACATAGACCACATAGAAAACCCTGAACAAATTTATGCTAATTTGAACGCCGGGAAGTTCATGACAATGAAAACTTCCCTTACATAAAACTGCCTGACACCTTTGTGACATTCCTCACTAAGAAGGTTGATGTTTACTTGTGTGTTCCAAAGCAAGAGAACTGCCTTCAAATGTCAGTATGCATTCAAATTTATAAGAAATAAAACAAGAGTGGAGCACAGCCCAAAGGCCCAGCTAAATTCTCAAGTCTGTGTTCTGAAGTGGTGTGGCCAAAGGAAACTACAATAAGACATAATTTAGAAAGTACCAACATGAAAATAACACACTACAAAACAGTCAACATAAGTTTATGAGAGGACCGTCCTGCCACGCCAGTATTTCAAATGTTTTTTCTGAACAGGCATCTGCAACAGCTGACAAAATCACAGCATAAGCCCAAACATTATGTACTGTCTCTTTAAATGTAAAGAGGTGGGGCCACGCTGACATCACCACACCTAACTCCTCCCTTTAATATCTATTGTCAAAACCAATGGAGAACTCTTGACGTGGCTTACTGAAGTTCTATTGGGTGTATCGAGTCAATTGTTGGGATTTCTTTTACTGGTTAATTCTTATGGATTATGTATTGAGACTTATTCCTGGTGGATTGTCTTTTTAGTCAACCCCCTTTGCTCCCTTTTGAGCCTTTGTGGCATTTTTGCTTTTCTAATAAGATTTTTTTTTTTTTATTATTGTTAAAGATTCCCTGTTCAGTTGGTCTCTTCTACCAATGGTTTTTACAGTTCCTTTCTTTGAGGGACACTTTAAATATTTAAGATGTTTAAGCATATCTTTGAGGTTTAAATCTATTTTGGATAGTGCAAGGTGTGTAGCAGGCCAGTGGAACTGGAATTAAGCCCATTGGGGTGAGGCATAGGAGGCCTGGCCTGATAATTTTTTGAGGGTCTCAAATCCTATTCTTGCTGTAGTTCTAAATGCAACTCCTGACACAGAGTCCAGAGTCTGAATCACAAGATGCAGATCATCATATATGTCAAGGATCAATCAGATCTTTCTTGGAGGTCAAGTCTCTAGCTACATTGCTCCCAAACTTTGAATTGTTGTTCCCACTATTAAGGGTGCACCACCAATCACATGCTGAAGTTCTCTAAATTCACTGCTGTCCACTCCTAATTGATCAGCCTATGATGAACTTCATACTGTATTAGTTCATAGAAGATGTTAATGATCTTACTAAGACCATGAAAAGAGACATCAGAGGGGCTGATAACCTAGGGTATCGCTTGTGATGGACACAGCGGTAGATGTAGGTCTGAGCTGAGCACAACATGACATTCAAGAATGGCCAAGAGGCCGTCAGCCTGAACACAACTTTGCTGGTGTCAAATGGCTGTACAACTCTTTGGATTTATTTTCATTTAAGAATGCCCTAAACTGGAGGTTTGCTATCTTTCTCCACAAATGCCAAGTTCTTCTATCTTCTGTCTGTTAGCATGATGTCCTTCATACGTTTACATTTTTTATTATTCAATAGCCAGGACAACGGTATTCAGTCTGGTGCGTTGGATTGCTATAGAATTAAATGATTATTTATGCTTATAAGTACCAAAGTGGTAGGTGGGCTTGCATTTCCTGACATTTCCGCTTCCTGCCTGTGATGAACGAGTTTGTGTAACTCTGGTGCTGTCCCTGAGCACCCAGGCCAATGCTCAGAGGCCATCCAAGTGCCCAGGGACAGAGCTGCATAACACTTGCTGAACCGTTCACAAACAGCACAAATTGTTCCCAGTATCTGTGGTTGCTTTTGCTTAGTTATCACCTTTTCTATTTTTCTACTTCAGATTAACAGAGAATATGCATTTAGTGTCAGCAGCTGACATTTTCAGACCATTTATACCTTGCACCTCTGCCCACTGACATACGCAGGTGCGGTCAGTCATTGAGTGTGAAGAAGTTTGAGTACAAAGGGATACATCTTAGTTGAGGCAAACTAAGAAAAGAAAAAAAATGTTTATAACTGAAATGTTTTTACTTGCGTCTAGAAGAATGTGAAATGTTGATTTTTTAGAAAAGCTCCTTTTATACAGGCCATACAAGAGACCTCCATTTTATGTTTCAATTGAAAATGCACTTTGAGAAGTATGAATGAGAGCTGTTAAAAACTGTCTGTTTAAAATGGCAGTGAAATGGCAGTGAATTCATCATGGGGTTTACTGCTGATAACGAAGACAGTCATAGAGGCAATGCACACATTTACAACGAGACAAACACAAAGTGTCTCCTTATTGCTGGACATGTGAAGATGGTGTGAGAACAGATAATAATGAATTTTAATCGATATTTTTAATCAATACATGATCATTTTTACAATTTAATACAAGTGTATGCTTATATGAAATTATGACAACTATTAAACAAAAGGATGAGAACTGAATGACCCGGGTTCGCTTCCCGGGTCCTCCCTACGTGGAGTTTGCATGTTCTCCCCGTGTCTGTGTGGGTTTCCTCCGGGTACTTCGGTTTCCTCCCACAATCCAAAAGACATGCAGGTTAGGTGGATTGGTGATTCTAAATTGTCCCTAGTGTGTGCTTGGTGTGTGAGTGTGGGTGTGGGTGTCCTGCGGTGGGTTGGCGCCCTCACCGGGATTAGTTCCTGCCTTGCATCCTGTGTTGGCTGGGATTGGCTCCAGCGGACCCCCGTGACCCTGTGTTTGGATTCAACGGGTTGGAAAATGGATGGATGAGAAATGAATGTAATTAAAGGGTGAAGTAAATGTTGTTTAAAACTTAGACATGTGAAGCTTTTGCCTTGTCTTAGAGGAGCTACAACATAATTACTTACTGTTAGAGCCAATCATAGAAAGTTAATGCTTTAAGTTAAATTCATATTAGTGTTTGCTTAGTCATAGCCATAGACAATGGTATAGCCTTTTCACCCTGTAAGTTAATAACAGATAGAACTTTCTCGCTATAACTAAGATGCAGTGTGTTAATTGAGTCCGTTGTTGTTTAGATAGGTCCCAGTTCACAGGGACTTAAAATGGTTCAGAAATGCTTAGATGTGATTTGTAACATTTAAAAATGAAACAAGAACTTTAAGCTTTAAACAGAACTTTTCTTTTTTGCTATATCAATTTTCTCTTTTTTGTGAGAATGGTTTTACTTTGAATTTTTACTAAAGCTTTTAAAAAAGAAGATGCATCATCTGTGGAATCATTTTGACGTGTCATGATTTTGCTGCATCCCATTTTGTATGCTGAACTTTGGTAATTTTGGGAAAACGCAGTTATGCTTACCTGAAATGAAGTAAATAAGTAACAATAAGTAACAGACACCCCCTTTAAAAAACAAGGACAAATTAGTGAGAAAACCCAAACAACCGTATTATAAGGCAGTGATAAGATAAATGGGAACGCCAGCAGGACACCAATCTTAACACAGCGATTTTTAGAATAATGGAAAATTTGACATGTATACGAAGTTACTGGTGGCTTTGGTTGATTGGTTAAGATGATAAACTTCTGTATATTAAGAGCCAGAAGGCTTGATGTATTAGATAAGGTAATGATAATAGAAAAGTATGGAAGAGAATGAATTGTATTATTGATTGCTCATTCCATGGACCAAGTCATTAGTGCACAGATAGATAGATAGATAGATAGATAGATAGATAGATAGATAGATAGATAGATAGATAGATAGATAGATAGATAGATAGATAGATAGTGAAAGGCACTATAATAGATAGATAGATAGATAGATAGATAGATAGATAGATAGATAGATAGATAGATAGATAGATAGATAGATAGATAGATACTTTATTAATCCCAAGGGGAAATTCACATAATCCAGCAGCAGTATATTGATACAAAGAAACAGTATTAAATTAAAGAGTAATAAAAACGCATGTAAAAGCAGACAATAACTTTGAGTAATATTAGCATTTACTCCCCTGGGTGGAATTAAAGAGTCGCATAGTGTGGGGGAGGAACGATCTCCTCAGTCTGTCAGTGGAGCAAGACGGTGACAAAAGTCTGTCACTGAAGTTACTCCTCTGCCTGGAGATGATCCTGTTCAGTGGATGCAGTGAATTCTCCATGATTGACAGGAGTTTGCTTAGTGCCCGTCGCTCTACCACAGATGTTAAACTGTCCAACTTTACTGCTACAATAGAGCCTGCCGTCTAAATAAGTTTGCCCAGGCGTGAGGTGTCTTTCATCTTTATGCTGCCTCTCCAGCACACCACCGCGTAGAAGAGGGCACTCGCCACAACCGTCTGGTAGAACATCTGCAGCATCTTATTGCAGATATTGAAGGATGTCAACCTTCTAAGGAAGTATAGTCTGCTCTGACCTTTCTTGCATAGAGCATCAGTATTGGCAGTCCAGTCCAATTTGTCATCCAGCTGCACTCCCAGATATTTATAGGTCTGCACCCTCTGCACAGAGTCAGTCACCTCTGATGATCACATGGTCCATGAGGGGCCTGGGCCTCCTAAAATCCACCACCAGCTCCTTGGTCTTGCTGGTGTTAAGGTGTAAGTGGTTTGAGTCGCACCATTTAACAAAGTCCTTGATTAGCTTCCTATACTCCTCCTCCTCCTGCCCACTCCTGATGCAGCCCACAATAGCAGTGTCATCAGTAAACCTTTGCACGTGGCAGGACTCGAGTCATATTGGAAGTCTGATGTATATAGATTGAACATCTATGTGCACAGAGAGATATGGTGTCCCAGAGAGCTCAATACTGGACCTTTACTGTTTTCACTTTACAAAATTCCACTGGGATCTATCATTAGAAAACAATGTTAATATTCACTTGTATGCAAATGACACCCAGTTACTGTATATCTTTCATTTAGATCAAATGAAGCTTCTCCGATGTTGTTAGTGAATTAAAGGAGTAGATGAATGAGAACTACTCAGAGATGCTATTGGAGGGAGTGATGTTGATCACAGCAATATTTTGTCATCGTTTAACTCAATGGGAATCACCATTACTTTAACTGAATCAGTCCACAAGCTCAGCGTTAACTTTGACTCTAGCATGACACTTAAAATGCACATTGCAAAACTGTCCAAAAAATGTTTCTTCCATTTAAATATTGTTTGGGAAATTAAGGCATTTTCTAAATATGCAGAATACTGAGAAATTCATTCATGCATTTATTTCTAGTAGGATTGACTACTGCAATGCGGAGTTCACTGGATTTTCAAAATATTCTTTATACAGCTTCCAGTTAATCCAAAATGCTGTTGCAAGAATTATTACAAGAACAAGAAAATACAAACACATAACTCCAGTTCTTAAATCCTTACACTGGCTCCCAGTTAAATTTAAGCAATTTTAAAAAAAGGACTTAAAAAGATATGAATAATAAAACCATTGTAACTTATGAAAAAGAACCTGCTGGCACTTTCAAGCACTGCCGCATCCTGGTGCTGCAACTGTAACGATTGAGTCAAAGAAGTATGCTGCACGCGAGTTCTAAACAATTTAACATACTTGTGAGCTGCATAGAATTTAATTTGTTGGGCAACATAAAGAATAAAAGAGAAATATCCTTCCATTTCTTTTACTGGTTGGTGCCTAATGGTGCAGTTTCAGAGCCCATGTCTATAAGCTTTGCAAAAAAACAAATTAAAAATCATCGGTCAACGCAAAGCTGACAGTAAGCTTGACGCCTGTATTAATTCACTTATTTTTTATAAATATGCTTACTCAAACTGATGCCTTATTAATATATTTCTTTTAAAGCATTTCACGCCACACTTTTATTTTTCTACTTGCCTTAATGCATGCTACTTATAACGTGCTACCCTACTGCTCTTGAGATTGTGTTACTGAATTCAGCACTGTATGTTCAGTTCATCAATTTAAATTTAGTGATTTCTGAAGCGTGTGATCAACCTAACATTTGTCCCTGGAAATTTATCTTGTGGACTCTTGTACCCATAACTGCTGAAAGCGTGTGCAAAGCTAACAAAGTGCAGGGGGATAGAACGCCACTGGATAGAAAATCCTGAACAAAAACCCAGTTAAGGATTTACATGGCCAGTAACATCTGTTCAGAGGACCTATGTGATCATGAGGGAGAGTAAAGTTATAAGAGACCAGTAAGATAAGACGGGGCAAACAAAGTTTTAAACTCAATCCTGTAGCAAACAGGAAGCCAGTGAAGAGATGCCAAGACTGATGTGGTGTGATTCTGTTCTCATGTGCCTGTTAGATGCTTGGCTGTGAAATTCTGGATTATTTGAAGGTGAACAAGAGATGACTGATTAACTCCAGCGTAAGGGGCATAGTGAGCTGCAATAATCGGATTATTCACAGAGAAATCTACCTCTGTTAAGTGGGTTTCCCAGAGGCCACTGAGCCAGTTTCTCTAAATAATACTTCTGTAAATAACCAGGTTATTAAGGCTCATGCAAATGCACCCTGTATCTGTTCTGATGATGTCATTTATCACGTCTGGCTGTGGTCAAAGTGTGGGTTTAAAAAAAAAAAAGTATAGGGTTCATATAGGAATTATTCCTACTATCTTGCACTGAATAAATAGCCACTTTCACAACTTTACTGTAAAGAACTGGCTGGTGGATGTCCAGGCTAAACAAGGACTACTCAGGGAAACACCACGTGCTGATCGATTTTGGCACTCTGTTGTCTGTGCTACTGATACAAGCAGAACCCTGAGCCAGGAACTGTCCACTCAGTTCTGTGTTTTCTAATCTGCTTTATCTGCTCTTTTCATTTCTCAATAACTGACTTGCAATTTTGCATCGTCTTCCCCCACTTCTGCATTCTAACAGACACATACAAACTATAAAGTATGGTGGTCTGTTGCTCCACTACAGAATAATTGCCTTTTTTAACCCTCTCAGACATACTTAGTATTTAATCTTAGGAAAGCACTTGGTATTAACACCCTTTGACAACTGTATATAGATAACGTGCTTGCATCTTATGGACAATTACGCTTCAAATTCAGCTTTCCAACAAAACCATTTTTCCAGATTACAAGCGTTCTTAAAATAAACTGACCCAGCTTTTCCAGACCTTATACCCATCTCTATTGTACAGACAATACTTATAAGTCTTGAAGACTGAGACAGCATCTCAACAAACTGTAAAAACATCTCAAAGAATTCTCTATTCATAAATCCTAGGGTCCGGTGGGAAAAGGACCTTTCAATTGACATCTCAGAAAAGTAATGCAACTCTGCCATACATAGACTTCACTTCAGCTCCATATATGCAAAGAACTCAATAATTCAAATTAAAGTTTTCCATCGATCACACTTATCCCTTTTAACACTGTCCAAAAAAAGAACATTGCTATCTTGCCCCAGTATCACTAGGCCATACATTCTGGGAACGTGTCAAATTATCAACATTGACATCTGAAATATTGAGACCATGCTAATGGCAGACCAGGCAGACCTTACAGAGTTTGTGCAGCAGATTGCGGAACAAGTCACCTAGCTGCGGCTGACAAGGAGATGACCAACAGAACAAGTTAGCCAAGGCTGAAGTTTGGAGGGAGGTCTCTCAGAGTAGCTGTGAGTTGGGGGAATTCTTGGTAGTGGGAACCAATCAGATTGCTTTTCGCTACCAAGAATTGAAATTTCGGGCCAATCGCGGCCCGTAGCACCTACTAAGAATTGACTACTCACAACCTGTGAGTAAATCTAGAGATATATACAGTGGATATATATAGATCTAGATATATTGATAGATATACAGTAAGAGGAAGACGTCATGCTTTCACAGGTGCCCTGGATATTTCCAGCTTGCTTCACAGTGTGTTCTGACAATAGACATGCTGCACTCACTTAAGTGACAACAAAAACATTTAAACACCCGATTGTCAACTATTTGAATATGGAGTCACGTATCATGCATTTTAAAAGCCTTGCATTGGAATCCAAAACCCACACTTACCTGATTTCTTTTTCTTCGGTTATAGTCTTCAATAAAAGAGCACTTGTTTTTTTATACTTGTATCTATTGTGAAATTGCTCATTTGATATTTGGACTTAAGTCTTCACACATTATACACTTCATGTCAAAGTTTTATTGTTAGTACTAAAAGATGGAAAAAAGTTTTTCTTTTAGGTATGTGTTTAACATTTCTGTCATCCTACACTTACATAGATCAATGTATACACGGAACACATGTGAAATGCATATGTTCCAAATAACAATATATTTCTTTAGCCCATACAGGTCGAAGACTCCCTGATAAATAAGGCTTCAGTTGGGAGAGGTTTTTGTCATTTCTAAACTGTGGTTCGGGGTATTGGGATGGAATAGCAGGCTGCTCGACACATTTACAACACAAAGAATGGCGATTGGAGAGGTGCGAGCGGATTTGAGGTGGGCCAGATTTACAGTCTTTTCTTAAGCTTTGGTAATTCTAGTGTTAATGGAGGAAAAACTCATCCTGACTTTTGAGTAATGCCATCCTGAAAATGTTCATACACTCACTGGCCACTTTATTAGATACACTTGTTCAGCTTCTTCTTAACGCAAATATCTAATCAGCCAATCACATGGCAGCAACTCAATGCATTTAGGCGAGTAGACATTGTCAAGGCAAGCTGCTGAAGTTTATTCCCAGCATCAGAAGAAAAGGAACTGAAGTGACTTTGTATGTGGCATGGTTGGTAGTGCCAGGCGGGCTGCTCTGAGTATTTCAGAAACTGCTGATCTGCTAGAATTTTCATGCACACCCATCTTTAAGGTTTACAGAGCATGGTCAGAAAAAGGGAAAATATCCAGTGAGCAGCAGTTCACTGGGCGAAAATGATTTGTTGATGCCAGAGTTCATAGGAGAATGGCTAGACTGGTCTGAGCTGACAGAAAGGCAACAGTAACTGAAATAAACACTTGTTACAAGCGAGGTATGCAGAAGAGCATCTCTGAAAACACAACACGACAAACCTTGAAACAGATGGACTACAACAGCAGGAGACCAAACCAGGTGATTGATATTCTTGTCATCTATGAACAGGCAACTGTTGTTGCTGGCACATATATCCCTTTATGACCGCAGTGTAGCCGTCTTCTGATGGCTACTCCCAGCAGGATAATGAGCCTTGTCACAAAGCTGAAGTCATCTCAAACTGGTAATTGAACATGACCAGGAGTTCACTGTACTCCAATGGCCTCCACAGTCACCAGATCTCAATCAAATACAGCACATTTTGGATCTGGAGGAGCGGGAGATTTACATCACGAATGCGCAGCTGACAAATAGGCAGTAAGTTCACGATGCAATCAAGTCAATATGGATCAAAATCCCAGAGGACTGTTTCTAGCACCTTGTTGAATCTATGCCAGTACTGAAGGCAAAAGGAGGTCCAACCTGGTACTAGCAATGGGTCCCTAAATAAAGTGACTGGTGAGTGTACATCAAGCTAGTTTTATCTAGATGACCGAAAATGCAGGCTTCAAATAAAATGCTTCAAAAATGAAACAAAATGGGAAGAAACAAAATTAACAAAAAAATTCAATAGGAAAAGACATCATCAGACATAAAAAATAAAAATCAGTGAGTCGATAAGGTAAATATGGGTATGTTGTTGATAGGAAAAGGCAAGTGTGCTAATTTAAATATGTCAAAAGCTAACAAATGTGAAGGTAAACATGAGGAGTACTGTAATATGGAGACATTTCTAATATCAGTGAGTCACTAACAGGAACTGCAAAATGCACAGTCTGTATACAAGTCAGGTTATCAATCCACTAGACAGACATGGCTTCAGTCGGTGTGCTGACAGAGGCCTTGGGTTTGCTCTTTAACTTCAGGTTATTTCAACTGATCTTATGCCATTTATATGTTGTGTTTTGAAAATGCCATGCTATTTTGTGTTTTGATACAGGTGTGCATATCATGACAACGTCAAAGAGGCTGAAAAAACTGTGCTATTTCTACATCGTCAGCGTATTTGAAATTACTTATACTTAGAAAAAAACTTAAAAAAGTATTGATGAACAGGGAATGAAACAAGCTGACTGACTGACAGAGCATGTTGTGCCTGCCCGCCTGTCACTTCTTGATGTTTCCTCTTTTCCTGTTTGTGAACTGACCATCTCCTCCAAGTCATCACTTTCTACTTCATTCTTTTTGGATACTTTTGCCATTTCACTGATCCACCTGCCTGCATTTGGACTTGCATTTGCTATCTGCTACTTATCAGAGTTGTGAAACTTTTGAGATACGCCTGCCGAGGAGGACTCGTCATGATGCCGCACTGCTCTGAGCTCTCTAGCACAACATTCTACTGCTCTCAATAGGACTGTCGAGAGATTTCTCTTCATAAATGAAACAGCCACCAGTCACATGAAGTGAAGGTCCGCTTAGGATAGATGAGTTACAAATGGGAAGAATAAGCAGGATATCAAAGAAAACAAATACACTAAGTACAGATGAACAACAATTTTATACACAGAAGAAAAGAAAAGAAGATATCGTATAATTGTATACGATCGAGAAGGAACAGGTCAAGATCCAAAGTAGATCACATCATCTGTTAAACATGGCTGAGGGGTGTTATGGTATGGCTGTCGGAAGTACTGGCACACTTCGTCATTGATGATGGAACTGCTGACAGCAGTGGCACAGTAAATTCTGCGGTGACCTGCCATTGTGGTGTCCCAAACATTATGGAGCCCGGAAATGGGGGTACCAGGTAGAAAAAGTGCTGCGTGACTGAAATGTATGCTAACATTATGTAAGACATTGTAGAAGCCAACATGCCGAGGTGGCAGCAACTTTAATGTGTGAACGGCAATCTCCATGCCAAAGGTTTTCTTCTAAGCTTTCAGTGGCACCTTCTGTTTCTGCAGAAATAAATAACGTCTGTGTATGCAAACTAAATGAAAAACTGTCTGCTGCCTCCCAAAGGCTCAAATCAAACAAGCTGTGTCAGGACCTAACAGTATTAATCTTCAAGTGCTTAAGGTAGAAAGAAATCAAGTCTCCCATGTGAAGACCAGAAGTGTCAATGTGTAGAAAGTATGGGTTTAGGTGGAGAGACCATGTTTTATTGATATGCAAAGATTTTATGAGGAAGCAACAAAAAGACGATCAGAGTGGATCTCAGACTTCAAGAAAACTTTTGACAAGATCACATGTAAGAGGTTAGTGATAAAACTAAAAATAAAAGTGGCAATTGAAGACGAGAGGAGGGCTTGTGCCTCCTCCAGACTGCGAGGCGTCCGTCCTGGTTATGTTGGGGCCTCGGGTACAGGGCTTAGAAGCCCAACCCTGTAGGGACCGAGGTCACGCCAGGCGGCGCCCGATGCCGGTTTATCCGTGTGGTCCCTGGCGGGATGGAGCCCGGCCGGGGACGCCCAGGAAGACCAGAGGAGGGCTTGTGCCTCCTCCAGACCGCAAGGGGGCGATCGCCCTGGTTGTATTGGGGGCCACGGGTAGAGGGTTTGGAAGCCCAACCCTGTAGGGGCCCGTGGCCACCGCCAGGCGCCCTGGAGCCTGAGGAACCCTGGAGCCCAGCACTTCCGCCACACCAGGAAGTGCTGGGGGGAAGACTTAGTGTGGCGCCGGAGAGCTGCTGGGAGGACAGCCGGCACTTCCGCCACGCTGGGGTGTGGCCAAGGAGGGAATGCCGGAAACACCTGGTGCTCATCCGGGAGCAGTATATAAGGGGCCGCCTCCTTTCAGTCTAGGGCGGAAGTCGGGTGGAAGAGGAAGGAGCTAACGGGAGGACTGAAGGCGGCCAGAAGAGAGAGAGAGAGAGAGAGAGAGAGAGAGAGAGAGAGAGGCATTGTAAGGCCTGAAGGAAGAGAGAGGCATTGTAAGGCCTGGACTTGGGGAAATCGGTGCAAGAGGCACTGGGGATTTGAGCTGGACTGCTATATATAGTGTAAATAAACAAGTGTGTGGTGAATTTAAGATGTCTGTCTGCCTGTGTCCGGGTTCAAGTTCACAAGGCACAGTGCGAAATTTGATTACACAGTGTCACACACGTGCGCATAGGGAAGAGCTTAAGGGCTTGTATGATTGTAATTCTCTGCCGAGACATGAGGTGGCGCTATGCGATAACGTTCTCTCTTCTTCATCTCCTCCCTCTGCAGGAAGGAAGATTGACACTATTCCACCTATGACGCCACTTCAGGGACCTGACCACCTGGACCTGCCTCTTCCTTTCAGAATGCCTCTTAAATCAAAGCAAAACCACCTTGAGGAGTCTGACTAGGAAATTCAGGGTCAAGCAGATCTACAGAAGTTTCAAATACAGTACTGGAGGCAAGTGCCTGCCATGTTTGTCACCAGACATGTATTTGGCCAATTTCTCCAGGATTTAATACATTTTTCTCTTTTGGACTGTTTCAGGGAGGGATTGATGCAGGTTGACCTTTTTCAGATTTATTTTTCCTTTTCATTTTGGTCTTTGGACTTATTTTAATTTTCCGTCATGTTTTCAAATTTCTGCTGTGCTGACACTTTTGGTACTTGTTACTATGACACAACTTGTCATTGTCACATGATGTGAATGGCGTGACTTTATTTTCACTGGCATCATGTGTATTGATTTCTTGAAGCTTGTAGATTCTTAATTTAAAAGGTCTTAACGCACAATTATTAGTTTTGACAGTTCGACTTCAGATTATTCATTAAGACTCCTTTTTGCCCAAGTGCCTGCCATCATTTCATCCTGTGACACTACAGCTAATACTGATATGGTGCAGGCTGGACAAGTACTAAAATCTTCCTCAATGTCTTTGGGCATTATGGGCCAAATCCATACCTATAGCTGGTACATGGTAGGTTCCATGTCAGGATGTCCTTGGTGTAAATAGTGTCCGCACTGCCATTACTGTCTTATGAACTCCTGTCTAATGTGTTACATTTCTATCACCCTCATTATACTTTAGAATTAGCACCAGCCATCCTCAGTCTTATTGTATTAATTTGATTGGTAATTCTTAGCTGTCAATCAGCTTTCCTTTATAGTACTGACAGCCAATAGTGAAGCCTTATCACTTTCTGAGAACTTACTCTGTGGACATCATTGACTATAAGTCGGTCTTAGATGTCCAGCCAGTTGTCAACAAACTTTAAAGAAAAAGAACTGAAAATATGCAGCACATTCTTTTGAAAGGTGCAGCTAAGTGGTTAGAAAATGACTGCTAGGGCCTGACTGATAACATCAGACACAGAAATAGCGGGCCGATAGAGGGGTGTCTACCAATGTATAATATCAGTACAACCTCCACTGATATTATGACATTAAAACTCTTCAAAGCAAGTCACGTTTATTATGTTGCTTCCCTTGTGTAGATGGCCACAGTTTGAAACCCCTCTTCCTTTGGACGACACACACAATGACAATAAGAAATGAAACATGAACAACACATATGCTAAACAACTACAAGGCCTTCAAAAGTAAACCTTTCCTGCGTTCATCTTTCCCTGGACTGACAATAAGGCTCATTTTTAGAGAAGATGCAGAAGACATTTAATTACTTACTGTTACAACTGAAGTGGACAGTCTTTCAGTTAATGTCATATTCCACGATTTTCAGCTTTCCCCTTTGTCTTCAAAGCCCACCAAAATGACCACTGCACAGCCTATTCCCAGCATACGTTCGAGGCTTTCACTTGATAACTTATATTGTTTTTGTTTCAGAGCTAAGACAATTGTTCAGCAAAAGAAAGAGGTTCAGGTTTATGTGGTTGTTCTTTTGTGTCTGTATGCGCAGTGACTGCTCAGTGTACTTAACAATAACTATTATTACTATTATTATTAGAATAATAATTGCATATGAAAATGGGTTTACACGTGTGTGGCTCACAGATGGACTAGTGGCCTGTCCACGATCGATCGATCGATCGATAGATAGATACTGTAGATAGATAGATAGATAGATAGATAGATAGACAGAAGGGGCTTCAACAGGTGCACGAACAGATGGGCTGAGTGTTTTCTGTTTAAATTCTGCTTCTTTAAGCGTTGTGTTCTATCCCTGTGTTTGTCTTTTCTTTTTTATTTAGGTTAACAAACATGACACTTCATTTTATTTTTTCCTTCTTGCTTTGGCTGTGGACATCATGCTCCAAGTGACCAAAACCACCTCAAAAGGATTTAAAGAACTACCACACATACCCTCTGCAACCACAGTAACACAACTTAGAATGGAATTACTAAAATTATTTAAAAATATAAGAAGTAATTGGAAAGGATTGGGACTTCAGTATAGAATATTTCATGGGAAAAAATTAGCCTTGCATAACAAACAAAAGGAATCAGGTTCATTTGCAGAAGTAAGGAGACTGGCTAAATGCACTCCTTGTATCTTTCTGTCACACTTCAGTCTGAACACAGCAATGTGACTATAAGGGTTAAATCAGCAAATATAATTAAAATATCAAATCATTCCCACATTCTTTTATTACCATCTTATCCAAAATGTTTTTGCTATACAGTAATCCCTCGCTATATCAACCGACTTCGGCTTCACACTATCACAGATTTTAAATGTAAGCATATCGAAATATATATCACGGATTTTTCGCTGGTTCACAGATTTTTGCGGACAATGGGTCTTTTAATTTTTGCTACATGCTTCCTCAGTTTGTTTGCCCAGTTGATTTCATACAAGGGACGCTACTGGTAGCAGAGCATGTATTACGTATTAAATAAAACTCCTCAATGATATACGATGTGCTTCCTGAGCGGTGCTTGATTGTTTGCTTTTCTCTCTCTCTCTGACATTCTCTGCGTCTGACGGAGGGGCTGTGAGCAGAGGGGCTGTTTGCACAGAGGCTGTTTGCCTAGAGGATACTGACGCTCCTCTACAAAATGCCGCTTTATCGCGGTGCTTCGGCATACTTAAAAGCCCAAAAGCACGTATTAATTTTTTGATTGTTTGCTTTTTTCGCGCTTTCTCTCTCTCTGACATTCTCTGCTCCTGACGGCGCTCCTTTGAAGAGAATATATTTTGTATTATTTTAATTTTGAGAAAGAACTGTCATCTCTGTCTTGTCATGGAGCACAGTTTAAACTTTTGACTAAAGGGTGTTATTTCATGTCTAGAGGGCTCTAATAATTTTAACAGTGTGGGAGAGTTTATAAGGGCATAAAATATATAAAAATAACTATACAAACATATGGTTTCTACTTCGCGGATTTTCACCTATTGTGGGGCTGGTTTCTGGAACGCAACCCCTGCAATTGAGGAGGGATTACTGTATGAATGAATTTAACACACTGGGCTGAGATAGTCTGGAGAACTGAATGGGACACATAATGGTGTTTAAAAATATTTAAGATGTGAGAATGAGGAAGTAGGACAAAGGGAGCTGTGCAGCACACATTATTATTGGTTTGTTTCACTGCTAGGCTTGGATTTGCATTGGTGAGCAACAGGTGGATGAAAATCAAACATCACAACACTCACTGTGTATGATGATGATGATGATGTTCACTAAACACCTTGATGCACACAATAAAGACAAAATTACTGCTGTCTCTTATTTTGAAGTGGAAAAAAAAAACAAACTGGCACACAATCTTGTTCTTCTTCTTCCTGTCACTCATACATCACTATCATAAAACAGCAGCTCATCATTTCAGGTAACAGGCTCCGCTATTCAAGATCACCAAGCTTGCTGGCCACGGGATGGACAGCATTTACATGGTCAGGTTTCCTTACCTGCGATCTGAAGACGGCTCTCAGACAGAGGTCAGCTGTGCCCCTTGGCTCTGCTGTAACAACATGCAAACTCCAGCTCATCACTGACGGACAGACACATCAGACAGCCTCAGGGAGAAGTAAGCCATGTGGCAGTTCTAATATGAAGAGAACTGCGGGTCGTGATTTCCCAGACGGTCTTCTCCATCGATAAATGTATGAACAATGAGACCTTCAGATGTTGTCCATTCAAATGAAATGTCCTCTTTCTTTAAAGACTCTTCAGCGTTCAAAGAGCAGGGAATGTCAAACGCCTCACCAGTGATGGCAGGACAGCAGTCATCATCTGAAATAAAAGAAATAAACTGAAGTCAAAGAGAGACAATGAGCTGTTTAAAGGTACACCAAAGGTGTCAAAAACTGTACAAAAAGAAAATGGATACGCTGGGGCACAAATTCAAAATATACCAAAGATCCTAACACAAGAAAAAGGCACCAATGAACTAAAAAGAACATCTTTATTAAATAAAACATTCAAATGAGTGGACAAAGCAACAATCTGCCACCAATGATTTGTCAAATTCCTTATGTGAATTTTTAATAATTTCATACTAATCATTTTTACATGACTTGTTCATTTATATTGTTCTCAAGGTGATGTGATTTTGCCACAATTTTGAGAGCCCATTTTTGCCATCACTTGTTGATGTTTTGTGATGACTGCCATCGTGTGATTGAGGCCTGAGTGATGTGTGAGGTTATCACATGGGCACAGTTTAAATGGAGTCGCAGTAGCCTGTGTATGTTAGCGATTGATATTATACTGTATATAAAAGTCAATATTTACTTTGGGCACTAGTTTATTTTGGTTCAGGCTTGGTCTGTGATTAGATGGTTGGCTTTATTATTTACCCATCATCCTCTGGTCCAGGATAGTTGAAACTGATCTTTAGCTTCTAAATCTCTGCCTGGCTTTAGGCCACAAGACCGTGACCGTGTCTTTGTTAATTATTTCTTTTGATTAACGATTCAAACTTTCTCCAATAATTCTTGTTAAGGAAGCTTTTCAATCTGTTCAAACAGACCCGTAGTTGGTAAGCAACAACAGATTTAAAAATTTTGGCAAGAAGGGCAAAATTGGAAACAGGAGCAAAAATCATCAGCTTTTTAACAACACTGGCAACAGCCGTAATTTTATGACAGTCAGGGACTACACCATTATAAGATGTGTGAGAGACAGCACACTGGGATAGGAAGCAAGGCCGGAGCAGAACTGGGATCCTTACCCAGCAGGGATGCCAACGGCATGGATGGACCAAGGAAGACAATGTATTAAGGACATTCTCTTCCCCAATACACCAAGTGGCAACCTCCCTGGTTTAGGATTCCCACTCAAATGCAGGCAAAGCACCCTGGTTGTTGTAGTCCCGGGTGGCAGCGGTGCCGAGTCCATGGGGGCTGCCAGGAGGAGCTGAAGGGATGCATAATGCCTACTTTCTGGAACATGCGATTGGCCCAGAAGTGCTTCCAGCGGTTTATGCTCTTACACCAGAAATACTCACAGGTCCCAGATTAAAGGTACTGTTTGACTTCAGTCAGACAAGCCAGAATCAGGAGGAAGACGACAAAGCTTGCTTGAAGGAGTGAAGGAGTGGTAACTCTGATAGGGTTCCTTGCACCATAACCCTCTGTTCCTTGTGTTTTAGTCAACTCTGCCTCCATCTACAGGCAACACCCTGAACTACCACTTCTTTTATTTTGATGCCCAACCTCTCATGTGGCACCTTATAAAAAGACTTTGAGAGTCAAGATAAATTCTATCATAAGTTCCACTTTGATCATACCCTTTTGTTGCTTTCTCTGAATTCCAGCATGTTAATAAAACACAACCTCCCTCTTCTGATCCCATGCTGACTATTCAGTAAAACTCCTGTTCTTGCCATGTGCTACTCAATCTTACCCTTGATATTCCTGTGATGCACATTAAGCCTACTGGCCTATAGTTGCTCTGATCTGCCCAATCACCTTTTTTATATAATGGGATATTATTTTATCTTCCAGTCCGTAGTGCACAGTGACTTTCTAACAATAAGCATCAAGGGTTTATATCTGCGTTCGCTAACCTCGTTAAGCACTCAAGAATAAATATTATTATATTAAATATTACTAACTACCTGCTATTCTGTGGTATTATTATACATAAAGTAAAGAGTGAAATTCTGGTCACTGGACGAGGATAGAAATGGCCTGATTTGTGTTGGTTAAACATGAAGATTGGAATTTTACTGCATTGTCAACACATGACAATCACTCTGAAATGAACTGATGGCAATATTCATTTCTATCATTTTTTCAAAACAAATTTAAAAAAAGCAAAGCTATCTTAAAAGCTGTGTGTTGTTACTTAATGTGATAAGTCATTAAAAATTATGAAATGCAATTTTTTAGCACATGACTCACTGTTTTGATTACAGTAGATAAATGATAATCATCTTTATAACAACATTATCGAATACTGGCACTGGTGCTGTGTCTTGTAATATTGTGGAGACCTGCAGTGATGTTTGTAAACCCCATTACCTCGGGCCCACCCACTGTAGGTACTTTCTGTGGTCCATGGATCAGTTTATTAATGTGGGACTAAACAGCTATTTGTGAAAACACACAAAGCCGGGGAATACAACAAAGTATTGGAGGTCCTGCAATTGTGGAATTCAACATTACACACAAAAAAAAGAAATTGTCATATTGTGAGAGCACAGACATTTATGAAGTGGAAGTAGTGAAGATGACAGATGGGACTGCCAGATAAGACAAAAGATTTAACATTTCAGGAAACACTGAAATATCTGCTTTCATACCTTAACCCAATGTATAAACAGACATCAGTGTCAGGTACTTCCACTATAACACATGACATAAAACCGTGAAAGTATAAAATATCTCAGTGCTGAACAGAATATGCAGCACATCAAAACAGAACCTTAACAGCAGACCCCCTCTCTTCATTGATGTCACCATCACATTATTACCTACATGGACTGCCATTGACCTTCTAGTATAAACTAAATTTCACAGATGCAGTTTTAGAATCTGTCAGTGTGGTAAAAGTTTAGCAGTGGTATTATCAGCACTGGCCAGCCCACCACATTCAACAGGAATTAACATACTAAGGAAAAAACAACTTAAAAGTTATGTATATACTAGGCCTGGATATATTTTTTGTATTGTAATCATTCCATACAAATAGGTCAATTTTTACAAAAAATAGGACTGAAAACAAATCAATCCCCACCCTTGAGAGAGAGCATGGACAATGGGGTAAAACGTAAAGCTTGTAAACAAACCTAAATTGATGAGTTTAATAAGGCAATAGAGATGAATGGAGAAGAAAAAGAAATGCGGAGAGAATTGCTTCCTTGGTGCTTTAAGAGCTTATTCTAAAATATTATTGATTAGATCCTGCCAGTTTTGAAAAAAGTCTGCACAGATCCTCTAACTGAGAATTTGATTTTTCCAATTTCAAATAGTATAAAACATCAGTTACCCACTGACTTAAAAGAGGAGAGTTATGATTCGTCCAGTTTAGCAAAATAAGTCTGCGTGCCAAAAGTATAGTGAATGCAATCACAGTTTGTTTGTCCTTCTCCACTTTAAACCCATCTGGAAAACCCCAAACACAGCTGTTAATGGGTTAGGAGGGATTGTGAGACCAAGGCTGTCTGAAAGGTAATTAAAATTTTGGTCCAAAATGATGTTAATTTGCCTGCAGGCCCAAAAAAATGTGACCCAGTGAAGCTGGGACTTGATTGCAGCGTTCGCAGGTTGGAGCTCACCCTGGAAACATTTTGGAGAGTTTTAAGTGAGACAGATGTGCTCGATATATAATTTTGAATTGAATAATTGTATGCTTTGCGCATATGGAGCTCGAGTGAATTCTCTGCATTGCTACTTTCCACTCCTTTTCTGATATATTGATTAAGAGATCTTTTTCCCAATGTCCTCTTGGAACTTTGAAAGGGAGGGACTGTATAATAATTTTATATATTGCAGAGATGGTGTCTAAGACCTTGAAATTGAGCAATATTTTTCCAGCATGGAGGAGGGTGCAAAATGAGGAAAATCGGGCAGGTTCTGTTTAATAAAGTTCCTAATTTGAAGATAGTGAAAGAAATGTGTAGCTGGAAAGTTACATTTGGATTGTAATTGTTCATAGGATGCAAAGATGTTGTCTATATAAAGATCTCTAAGCAATTTAATCCCCAAGATTTTTCCAGATATTTAAAACTGCATATGTTTGCGAGGTTGAAAGAGGTGGTTTTCTTGCAGAGGTGCCACAGATAAAAGATTCTCCATCTTAAAATGCTTTCTACACTGGTTCATATTCTGAGTGAGTGAAGCACAATTGAGTTATTAGTATATTGGCCATAACTTACATTTATTGGGGCACAAAGAAGGGAATACTGCAGGATTTTACTTCTATTGCGGACCAGGCCTGTGTATGTTCATCTATTTGTGGTCAGGTTTTTATAGCTTGTATGCTTGCTGCCCAGTAATAAAACTGAAAGTTAGGTAGAGCCATGCCACCTTCTGCCTTAGGTCTTTGTAGGTTGCACTTTGGATATGTGGATGTTTTGAGTTCCAAATAAATGAGGTTATTGTTGAATTTAATTGCTTAAAAATGATTTACTGATGTATATTGGAATGTTTTGAAATAAAAAGAGAAGCTTAGGAAGGATATTCGTATTAACAACATTAATTCTTCCAGCTAGAGTGAGATGAAAGGTTGACCATCTATGCAAGTCTTGCTTATTTTTTTCCATGCAGACGGTGACATTTTGTTAATAAAGAGCTTTGTGTTTACTTGTGATATTTACCCCTAGGTATTTAAACAGATCTGCATAATAAAAGGTAGGGTGTCTAATCTAATATTGTATGCTTGAGAATTCACTGGAAAGAGCACACTTCTATTCAAATTAATTCTGAGACCAGACATCTTTTGAAATTCTGTAAGTGCTGTTAAGACTGCAGGCAAAGAATTTTGTGGGTCTGATATATACAGTACCATATCATCTGCACATAGAGAAATTTTCTGTTCCAGTCCTTTTCTGATAATCCCCCTTATCTGATAAGCATTTCGACAGTGTATTGCCAGTGGTTCAATGGCGATTGCAAATAGCATTGGTGACAAGGGGCATCCTTGTCTTGTACCACGTTCTAGTTTACAGTAGTCTGAACAAATGCTGTTAATACAAACTAAAGCTTCTGGATTGGTATACAGTAGTTTGACCCATGCACAAATGTTTGGGCCAAACCCAAATTTCTGTAATGTAGTGAAAAGGTATTTCCATTCAATCATCCATCCATCCATTATCCAACCTGCTATATCCTAACTACAGGGTCACAGGGGTCTACCAGAGCCAATCCCAGCCAACACAGGGCGCAAGGCAGGAAACCAACCCCAGGCAGGGCGCCAGCCCACTGCAGCCATTCAATCATGTCAAATGCTTTTTCTGCATCCAATGATAATAATATTTCTGGGGTGTTTGACTTTGCTGGTGAGTATATTACATTAAACAGGCATCGAAGATTGAAAGATAAGTGTCGAACTTTGATAAATCCAGTTTGATCTTGTGATATTACCAAGGCAGCACTTTCTCCATCCTTCTAGCTATGATTTTTGAGAGTATCTTAACATCATTATTCAGAAGTGAAACTGGTCTGTATGAGGCACATTGTAATCCTTATTTTGTTTAGGAAAGATGGTGATTAATGCTTGGCGAAAAGTTTTAGGTAGAATTTGATTGTCTCTAGCTTCTGTAAATGTTGCTAATAAGAGGGGAGCTAGCTGAGTGGAGAATTTCTTATAAAATTCTGCAGGGTAGCCTTCAGGGCCTGCTGTTTACCCGCCTTGAAGTGACTTTATAGCATCTAGTAATTCTGATAGCACCAGAGGTTTATCCAATTCCTCCGTGCTAAAAGTATCTATTTGTGGTATCTGTAATGTATCCAGAAATGCAATAGATTGTGTGTTGTCTTCTTTAAACTACGTAGAATATAAGGATTTATAGTAGTCTCTAAATGTGTGCATTATATTTTTATGATCAATGATTTCATCTCCCTTCGTGTTGGTGATTACTGGGATTGTATTGCGAACTTCTTGCTTGTGGATTTGTTGTGCTTTCTCTCCGTGTTCATAGTAATGATGTCTTCTATTTATAAATTAGTTGTTCAGTTTCTTTAGTTGTTAAGAGGTTGAGCTGTGAATGCAGAGCCTGCCTTTTTCTATGTAGAGTCTCGCTTGGACGCCTGCCATGTTCTTCATTTATTCTAGTAATTTCGCTTTTTAGCTCTGATACTTTCTTGTTGAGGTTTAATCCAATATGAATAAAGCACAGCAAGTAAGCAGTAAGCTAGGAGAGAAGATGTGTATGGTATATGATTCATACAGTGGTGCCAGACATGTGTGCCGTAGCCACCCAGCAGAACTCTTTCAGAAAAGAACCCATTCCAAATATCATAGCTGCTTTAGTGTTACTCTCAGTGCACTACTCGGAGTATTTATCCCACTGTATCTGAGTATGGAATCACAGCTCTACAGCAGCTGATTGGATTATCGGTATACAGCATCAAGCATACGCTATCTCAGCCATGTGCACAGACTATTTGAAGTCTGACAATAAAACAAACGCTTCAGAGCCTTTCCTGTAGGGACCTCGCGCTTCAGAAACAGTTTCATCCCAAGAGCTCTAAACACACTCAATCAGTCCATTAAATGCTCCTGGTAGAACTGTTTGTACTTATAAGTACAATCACCTCACTGTAAACTTGCACTTCAGTTATAATATTGCACAACCTGAGCCACTTTATAAAGCACATATTTTACATATGATGACAACTGGCTTCTAAGTCGATTTAGATTTCCAAACGCTATCTTCTTGGAGCTCTTGATATCATTTTTAAGATGAAATTCAGTAATGCATGTTTATTACATTATACTGATAAAACTGTAACATCATTTAAATAATCTATATTGTTAATAATTAAATGTGAGGACATGGTGTCGCGACGTTAGCAATGAGGCAGCTCCCTGTTCAGGGATTTTTCCTGCCACACGCTATATGCTTGCTGGGGCTGTAGCGACCCTGGATGGGCAGAATAATTAAACATGTACTACGAAGATATTTCAATGTTATTTGAAAAAGTTCTCAGCTTACAGATGGCTTTACATCTATTACAGAGCTGACTTTGTGGCAATTAGTTACTTGGAGAAAGAAAAGGAAGGACAGGAATTGGGGGTTAGCACATTTGAAAGAGACAATACTGCTGCAATAAATTATTTCATCAAAGGTCGAGCACTGCACAGCAAGCATCTTGCGGGAGGCAGGAAAAATCTGTGGACAGGGTGCTTCAATTCCAATCAACATGAAAATGATACCAAGTGATACATCTTAGTATTTAAATTGTTCGGCGAGCAGTGATATCATGAATGTAATGAATTTTGTGTCTTGTTGGAGGAAGAGAAAACCAGTTTAAGAAGCACGTAGTGATTCACACACATAGACCACATAGAAGAACACGTAGAAAACAAAGTGTTTCATGTGCTAATTTAGTTACGATGGTATTTGTGAAACTAGTAAATTAAACGATTTTAAGATGAAGTTTATGATGTTCAACTTTAATGACAAAATAAACTACGTGATTAAAGTGGAAATTTCAAGATTAAAGGTGACATTTCGAGCTTTTTTCCCCCGCTTTGTCCCTGTTTTTTTTTTCTTTTCTCTGTACCCTAATAAGCTTCCACATGACTCTCAGATGGTGGGCTACGACTCGCCTTTTCATGGCGACTTTGATATCTGACCACTTCTTTTTTATTTCGTGCACTGTGCGACTTTATGAACTTGAGCTTTAAACCAACAAATAGTACGTTTTCTACGCCTCCACTTGATATTGTTCTATTTCTCCCATGCTATTGCCATTGTCTTTTCACAGAAAGCGTAACTTAAAGGCTATTTATATTGATTTGCATATTCAAAGAGGCATAATTCTGGGCGGAGACGGGGTGCAACGGCAGGCTCGTGCGTTACTTTTCATGCTGAACAGGATTTATGGAGCGGAAGAACATGGAAGTTGGCGTATGCACAGATTTATGCATTTGGATTTTTTTGTGTGTACGGACATTTCCGCTTTTGTCCATACGCCATGTTTTAGTGTAAAGTCTACGCACAGAGTTATGTATGAGGCCCTAGAAGAAAGATAGATAGATAGATAGATAGATAGATAGATAGATAGATAGATAGATAGATAGATAGATAGATAGATAGATAGATAGATAGATAGATAGATAGATAGATAGATAGATAGATAGATACTTTATTAATCCCAAGGGGAAATTCACAAGTGGTGACAGAATGTCACTGGAATATTCCTCTTGTTACTTGTGTATTTGAGATTGGGATTTATTCTTTGCGGTGGTGCTGCTGGTGGTCAGAATGAACTTTATGTAGGCAGGTGAATTTTGTACAGTTCATACATTTATGTATGCATGAGTGTGGTATGTTGTCATAGGCTTTCTTATAGTCCAACCAAGCCACAGTCTGTTTTGGCCCTTCTTGAAACACTCCATTATGACTTTATTTAACAGTGACCAACCTTTTGTTCTGTATGGTATCCTTTTATTTCCTTTTGTTCTGCTTTGTTCTATGATGTTACTTTTCACTAGGTGACTGTGGATTCTGTTAGTATTTATTGCTATGAAGAGCTTGTATATGGAGTAGAGGCAGCTGACTTGGCAGGTTCTTGGTTCTTTAGTTTAATCTGATTTTGGAAGTTGGTGCCTTCTTCCAGCGGTGAGCCACCATGGTGTCACCTGTGTAATAAAGTGGAATGATACAGGGAATAGGTTTTGAACACATTTCTACACATGGCCATATGCTGGTGCAGTGCTCTGTATTGTTTAAACTAGACATGTAGTATTGCGTCTGCACCAGGTGTATCTTGTTTGTAATTCTTGAATGGTTACCTCAGGTCAATTCAATTGTCCTCATCTGTGTGTTTTCAGGGTTCTTCTGTAATTTACTTAACTAGTTTGCTTATTATTTCACCTGGCAGTCTAGTTGTACTACTACCATGGATGGGACGATATCAAAACCTCACATCACAATTACTGTATAGTGTCCAAAATAATCACGGTTATGGGTATTATCACAAAATTATTACATTTGTTAAATGCTAATAAACACTAAAATCATTTCACTACATTTAATATTGAAACTGAACATAAACTGATGTCATTTAAAAAATAAAAATCCACTGTTGTGGATCTTTTAACCTCCTTACAGTCTGACCCAAAAGTGCTACAAGCGTTAGTCCTGAATGTCACTTGGGCAACGGTATAAATGCATCTCGCGTAAGACGTAAGGATTACTCAGGTTGTAAAAGTACAAACAACGTTAGTGCTGAGCATTACCCGGGCAATGGTGTAGATGCATCTGTGAAGGTGCAACTCCCTTTAACACAATGTAGGTACATAAAAGACCTTATCCACTTCAGGCAGGACAGTTTCTGGTTTATCCACTGTATTTTAAATTAAACTTGGAGAAATGGCATATACCTACGCCCATTCCGGTGCTCGTGAGGTGGTGTGGGGCGGGGTCAGAAGTCGCTAGACGGCGTGTCTTGGGGGGGATTTTGGATGGTGTCTGTCTTCGGCGGGCTTTCCGGGAGTTAAGTTGGCAGCCGTTTGTCTGTGTCCTCAGGAGATTATTGCTTGCAGCCTGGGGCTTCGAGGCAGCAAGACAGGGCACAGCAATGGGACTTTGAAGGCTGGATTTGTTTTTAGGATGGTTTTTGTTGTTGTTGTTCGCTGAGGAGGAGCAGTTGAGGAGGACCAGTGGAGGTGTCTGGAGGTGTATGTGGGCGAGAATTAGCACCATCTGATGATCAGCTGAGCGTGCCCAAGCGGATAGCTCCCAGATTTAAAGGTATACGAAACCCGTGACAGGAGGGGATGGGTGTCCAGGTCCCTTGTCAGCTGATTGCTGGGAGAACTTATAAAGGCTTATCGAGAAAGTGTAAAAGGAGAGAAAAGGCTGGGTGAGCAGGAGGACGTAAGGTGTTGCTTCAAAACAGGAGTAGGTTAATACAATTATTTTAAATTTGAGAGAAGGACCCTGAGGGAACAATTGGATGGGTGCAATTTTTACAGGATTTTTTTTTTTTGCAATGCACAACTTTTGTGACTGTTTGCGCCATTTACTGCGCAATACACTGTACACTGTGTCGGCATCTGTTACTGTTCCACTGACCTTGGTCCTTCTATCAAGGACTTGTGGTCTGCCACATCTATCTATTAAGGACCCAAATGCCTGACAGCGTCTTCTCCTCTCTTTATAATGGCATCAAAGAAGCGCGTCTCGTCAGAAGTGATGACAAGGTCTTCCATCCATGAAATTGAAATGGACTGTAAAACCTAAAGTGATTCTAGAGAATTTGAAGGTGACAAAGGTGTCACTTTCACATGTGCAGTGTGCTATTCATATTATTATTATAATTAATCATTATTATTAGTATCACTATTATACTTTCTATACTTCTATGTGTTTTTAGTGTTTTGCATGTTTTACAGCAGACAGATGAGATTTAATAAAAATGTCATTCTTCAAGCCAAAAAATGCAAGGAGGTTAAAACAGCTGATTTAATGTTAGATGCTATAAACACACATAAATAAATTTGAATTGAATTTTCATGAATTAATACATTTGTGTGAAATAATTGCAATCCAATGGCATATTTCAAGTAGTCGTTATTGAAAATGTACACTAACTTATTTAATTGGATCACTCGACTAATAAATTTGTTTATGGGAATGTTTTAATTGAAGTTTAACTCTTTACCTTGGACATACACGTAGCCTGTTTTAAGACCAGCAATTCGAATTAACAAAATATACTCAGTGGATCCCTCTCTGCAATAAATGGTGCAGACACACGGGTAAAACATACAGTTAGGTCTGTAAATATTTGGACAGAGACAACTTTTTTCTAATTTTGGTTCTGTACATTACCACAATGAATTTTAAATGAAACAACTCAGACGCAGTTGAAGTGCAGACTTTCAGCTTTAATTCAGTGGGTTGAACAAAACGATTGCATAAAAATGTGAGGCAACTAAAGCATTTTTTGAACACAATCCATTCATTTCAGGGGCTCAAAAGTAATTGGACAATTGACTCAAAGGCTATTTCATGGGCAGGTGTTTTCAAGTCCGTCCGTTATGTCATTATCAATCAAGCAGATAAAAGGCCTGGACTTGATTTGAGGTGTGGTGCTTGCATGTGGAAGATTTTGCTGTGAACAGACAACATGCGGTCAAAGGAGCTCTCCATGCAGGTGAAAGAAGCCATCCTTAAGCTGTGAAAACAGAAAAAACCCATCCGAGAAATTGCTACAATATTACGAGTGGCAAAATCTCCAGTTTGGTACATCCTGAGAAAGAAAGCAAGCACTGGTGAACTCAGCAATGCAAAAAGACCTGGACGACCACGGAAGACAACAGTGGTGGATGATCGCAGAATCATTTCCATGGTGAAGAGAAACCCCTTCACAACAGCCAATCAAGTGAACAACACTCTCCAGGGCTTGGTAGGCGTATCGATATCCAAGTCTACCATAGAGAGAAACCTGCATGAAAGTAAATACAGAGGGTACACTGCAAGGTGCAAGCCATTCATAAGCCTCAATAATAGAAAGGCTAGATTGGACTTTGCTAAAGAACATCTAAAAGAGCCAGCACAGTTCTGGATAAAGTTCTGGATGTTCTTTGGACAGGTGAAACCAAGATCAACCTCTACCAGAATGATGGCAAGAAAAAAGTATGGAGAAGGCGTGGAACAGCTCATTATCCAAAGCATAGCACATCATCTGTAAAACACGGTGGAGTCAGGCAGTGTGATGGCGGCCAGTAGCACTGGGACACTAGTGTTTATTGATGATGTGACACAGGACAGAAGCAGCCGAATGAATTCTGAGGTGTTCAGAGACATACGGTCTCAAATCCAACCAAATGCAGTCAAATTGATTGGGCGTTTCATGATACAGATGGACAATGACCCAAAACATACAGCCAAAGCAACCCAGGAGTTTATTAAAGCAAAGAAGTGGAAAATTATTGAATGGCCAAGTCAGTCACCTGATCTTAACCCAACTGAGCAGGCATTTCACTTGTTGAAGACAAAACTTCGGACAGAAAGGCCCACAAACAAACAGCAACTGAAAGCCGCTGCAGTAAAGGCCTGGCAGAGCATTAAAAAGGAGGAAACCCAGCATCTGGTGATGTCCAGGAGTTCAAGACTTCAGGCTGCTGTTGCCAGCAAAGGGTTTTCAACCAAGTATTAGAAATGAACATTTTATTTCCAGTTATTTAATTTGTCCAATTAGTTTTGAGACCCTGAAATAAAGGGATTGTGTTAAAAAAATACTTTAGTTCCCTCACATTTTTATGCAATCGTTTTGTTCAACCCACTGAATTAAAGCTGAAAGTCTGCACTTCAACTGCATCTGAGTTGTTTCATTTAAAATTCATTGTGGTAATGTACAGAACCAAAATGAGAAAAAAAGTTGTCTCTGTCCAAATATTTATGGACCTAACTGTACATCAGGACTGTGCATATGCAAAAAAAAAATCAGTCTTGACTGTGATATCCACAATGGGAAAGCTCTGAAACAGTGTTATTACCTTCTGCCATAGTTAAATTATACACATGTGAAATCACAAATGTTTTGGTAAACATTTTATAAAAACACAGTAATCTTGATAAATAAAATATGATATGGTGTGATAACAGTTGGAAATTTCACCACAGTTACTTGTAAAAACCTGTAATCATCCCAATTCTAACTACGACATCTCGTATTCCCTTAAATTTGCAGCAAGGTCTCTTTCCCTCTGTCTGGTGTGAATTCTTACGTGTTTCAGAAGACTGCTGTGACCACTGAATCCTTTGCCACATTCACAGCACAAATATGGTTTTTCTCCAGTATGAATTCTTGCATGTCTTTGAAGCATGCTACTGTCAGAGAAACGCTGTCCACATTCAGAGCAACAATAGGGTTTTTCTCCAGTGTGTATTCCTGCATGCTTCCGAAGACTGTACTTTCGTGTGAATCGTTTGTCACATTCTGGACAGCAATAGGGTTTCTCTCCAGTGTGGGTACTCATGTGCTTATTACGACTGCCACTGTCTGAGAATCGCTTGTCACATTCTGGACAGCAATATGGTTTCTCACCAGTGTGAATTCTTTTATGACTATAGAGACCACTCCTGCCTGAAAAATGTTTACCACATTCAGGGCAACACAGTTTTTCTCTAGTATGAATTCTCATGTGTTGTTCAAGTTTGAATATTTTTATGAATCTCTTCCCACATTCAGAACAACAATAAGGTTTTTCTGCAGTGTGAAGTTTTTTATGTCTGTGAAGACTGCTGTTACGGGAGAATTTTTTGTTACATTCAGAACAGCAATATGGCTTCTCTCCAGTATGAAGTCTTGTATGACTCTGAAGAGCACTACTGTCGGCATATCGTTTGCCACATTCAGAACAACAGTAGGGTTTTTCGCCAGTGTGGATTCTTGTGTGCCTATACAGATGGCTTACTTGCGAAAATCGTTTGCCACATTCTGAACAGCAATGGGGTTTCTTTTCTTTGTGTATTATTTTGTGGTTGTGAAGATTTTGTTTATCCGAGAACATTCTCTCACAGGCAAATGACGTCTGTCTCATATGAATTGACTTACGCTCTTTACAGTCAGGAGTATTTTTTAACCTTTTTCCTCTGTACACATACTGAGCCCCTTGATCAGTACTATGCACTTTTTCTTGGTCAGTGTTGATGGCTTCTGTCTTTGCATGTCTGAGAGTAGGAGAAGAATTGCACTCCAAACTGGCCACTGTCAGATTCTTTGATCTTCTTGTTGCTCTCTTGATCTTCTCCTTGTCCTGTCTGTGTTGCTGTCTGCACCGAAGAGAAGTCCCAGCAAATGAAGACGCATAGAGGCTGCTATCCTCCTGGAAATCTGAAACAACACAAACCATTCAGTTACTGTTTTAAAAATAAATTGTACATAGAGATTGCTTAATGAGGAAAAATAATGTAATAATAGCTAAAGACAGCTTGTGATATTTAATGTGTGTGTTTTATGTTTGAGAATTATAAAGAAAACTTATTTTAAAAGTGTGTGTTCTGTAACAGTAAACAGCAGACAAGTTACCTAAGAAGTCACAGTTCAGGGGGCAGAGAAAGATGTGGAGGAGCATGTGGGTACACATGACCAACGACCCATAAGATGTTTTTCAGAAGACAGGATAAGAGCTTGAAACACATGTGAATAGATTAAAGAACTCTGGGAAGATAAATATACAAGTAAATACAGCAGGGGAAATGTCAACGTTTTTCGTTATGTGTAATAAGTGGAATGATACAGGGAACAAGTTTTGAACACATGAAGAAAAAGAGGGATTATCAGAGAAGGACTGGAACAGAAAATTTCTCTATATGCAGATGATATGGTACTGTATATATCAGACCCACAAAATTCTGTGCCTGCAGTCTTAACAGCACTTACAGAATTTCAAAAGATCTCTGGTCTCAGAATTAATCTGAATAAAAGTGTACTCTTTCCAGTGAATTCTCAAGCATATAATATTAGATCGGACACCTTACCTTTTATCATTGCAGATCAGTTTAAATACCAAGGGGTAAACATCACAAGTAAACATAAAGCTCTTTATCAACAAAATTTCGCCGTCTGTTTGGAAAAAATTAAGCAAGACTTGCATAGATAGTCAACCCTTCATCTCACTCTAGCTGGAAGAATCAACGTTGTTAAGATGAATATTCTTCCTAAGCTTCTCTTTTTATTTCAAAACATTCCAATATACATCAATAAATCATTCTTTAACAAATTAGATTCAACCATAACCTCATTTATTTCGAACTCAAAACATCCACGTATCCAAAGAGCGACTCTACAAAGACAAAAGGCGGAAGGTGGCATGGCTCTACCTAACTTTCAGTTTTATTACTGGGCAGCAAACATACAAGCTATAAAAACCTGGACACAAATAGATGAACATACACAGGCCTGGTCCGCAATAGAAATAAAATCCTGCAGTATTTCTTTATATTCCCTGCTTTGTGCCCCAATAAATGCAAGTTATCGGCAATATACTAATAACCCAATTGTGCTTCACACACTTAGAATATGGAACCATTGTAGAAAGCATTTTAAGATGGAGAAGCTTTTATCTGTCGCACCTCTGCAAGAAAACCACCTCTTTCAACCCTCGCAAACATATGCAGTTTTAATATCTGGAAAAGATTTGGGATTAAACTGCTTAGAGATCTTAATATAGACAACATCTTTGCACCCTATGAACAACTACATTCCAAATGTAACTTTCCAGCTACACATTTTTTTGCTATCTTCAAATTAGGAACTTTGTTAAACAGAACCTGTCCGATTTTCCTCATTTTGTACCCTCCTCCACACCGGAAAAAATATTGCTCAATTTCAAGGACACCATTTCTGCAATATATAAAATTATTTTACTGTCCCTCCCTTTCAAAGATCCAAGAGGACAATGGGAAAAAGATCTCTCAATCAATATATCAGAAAAGGAGTGGAAAGTAGCAATGCAGAGAATTCACTCGAGCTCCAAATGCGCAAAGCATACAATTATTCAATTCAAAATTATATATCGAGCACATCTGTCTCGCTTAAAACTGTCCAAAATGTTTCCAGGATGAGATCCAACCTGCGAACGCTGAAATCAAGTCCCAGCCTCACTGGGTCACATGTTCTGGGCCTGCACCAAATTAACATCATTTTGGACCAAAATTTTGAATTACCTTTCAGACAGCTTTGGTCTCACAATCCCTCCTAACCCACTAACACCTGTGTTTGGTGTTCTACCAGATGGGTTTAAAGTGGAGAAGGACAAACAAACTGTGACTGCATTCACTACACTTTTGGTACGCAGACTGAAGGAATCCTAACTCTCCTCTTTTAAGTCAGTGGGTAACTGATGTTTTATACTATTTGAAATTGGAAAAAATCAAATACAGTAGAACCCCATAGGATTGTATGTAAATACAATTAATCTGTTCCAGACCATACGAACTGTATGTAAATATATATTTTTTTAGTTTTTAAGCACAAATATAGTTAATTATACCATAGAATGTACAGTGTAATAGTAAACCTAAATGTAAAAACATTGAAAAACACTGAGAAAACCTTGAACAACAGAGAAAACTAACACTGCAATAGTTTGCGCTATAGCGCTACCAACCGCCGACTAAAAGCACTTTTAAATGAGTTTTAAGCACAGGGAAAAAAATGAACATTTGAAAAAATCCGTAATTTAATAAACCACCAAGAAAAATAACATTGCAACAATGCACGCTACGAACATCCATCCATCCATTTTCCAACCCGCTGAATCTAAACACAGGGTCACGGGGGTCTGCTGGAGCCAATCCCAGCTAACACAGGGCACAAGGCAGGAACCAATCCTGGGCAGGGTGCCAACCCACCACAGGACACACACAAACACACACTAAGGCCAATTAGAGAATCGCCAATCCACCTAACCGGCATGTCTTTGGACTGTGGGAGGAAACTGGAGCGCCCGGAGGAAACCCACACAGACACGGGGAGAACATGCAAACTCCATGCAGGGAGGACCCGGGAAGCGAACCCGGGTCTCCTAACTGTGAGGCAGCAACGCTACCACTGCGCCACCATGCCGCCACGCTACGAACAGATCGCTGGAAACAGAAGTA
>NC_053155.1:8647382-8673882 GCF_016835505.1 Polypterus senegalus | reverse complement strand
AACATCTTTGCATCCTACAAACAACAACATTCCAAATGTAACTTTCCAGCAACACATTTCTTTCACTATCTTCAAATCAGAAACTTTGTTAAACAGAACCTGCCTGATTTTCCTCACCTCCCACCTCCCCCTCTATGCTGGAAAAAATATTGCTGAGTTTCGAGGACTTAGACAGCATTTCTGCAATTTATAAAACATTTTACAGTCCCTCCCTTTCAAAGATCCAAGAGGACACTGGGAAAAGGATCTCTCACTCAACATCTCAGAAAAGGAGTGGAAAGTAGCAATGCACAGAATTCACTCGAGCTCCATATGCGGAAGGCATACAATTATTCAACACAAAATTATATATCGAGCAAATCTGTCTCGCCTAAAACTCTCCAAAATGTTTCCAGGGCGAAAGCCAACCTGTGAACGCTGCAATCGAGCTCCAGCCTCACTGTGTCACATGTTCTGGGTTTGCACCAAATTAACATTATTCTGGACCAAAATCTTTAAATGCTTAGACGACAGCCTTGGTGTCACAATCCCTCCTAATCCACTAACAGTTGTGTTTGGTGGGCTCACAGTGGAGAAGGACACACAAACTGTCATGGCTTTACTACACTATTGGCATGTAGACTTATCTGACTCAACTGAAGAATCCTAACTCTCCTATTCTAAGTCAGTAGGTAACTGATGTTTTATATTATTTGAAACTGGAAAAAATCAAATTCTCACTTAGACGATCTGTGCAGAACTTTTTCCAAACCTGGCAGGATCTCATCAATAAGAATTTAGAATAAGCTTTTAAAGCACCGAGGAAGCAGATTCTCTCCACATTTATTTATCTTTATTTACTTAGAGAAAAGCCAAGCAAAATGACCCCTTTTATTGGCTAACTAAAAAGATTACAGTATGCAAGCTTTTGAGGCAACTCAGGCCCCTTCTTCAGGCAAGATGTAATCAGTATTATAATCATTATATTATATTATATAATGTAATCATTATTATAAATTTATTTACTTATTAATTCATCTATTTACTTATTTTTACTAGCTTTAAGTTTTACTCTGCTGGTCATGCTCTCTTTCTCAGGGGTGGGGATTGATTTGTTTTCGATCCAATTTTTCTAAAAATGTATCCATTTTATTGGAATGATTACAATGAAATCAATGAAATTAAAAAAAAAGATAAAATTAGATTAAAAAATTACAAAAGCGTGCTTCGGGGCTACCTAATAACGCTTTTACCAAGGCTACAGTGCTTCAGTTTCACATCATTTCCATATCTTTCATAAAAAGCAGATGGGTGGGTTTTTATTTATTAAAGAAGTGTGTTTAACTGCAGCCTGCAATACCTATGATGTACTGTACGCCAGGTAATGCCCACAAAGTCAGTTATGAAATGCCCATTGCATGCCCCATTACATGATGGTTAAGATTAGGCTTGTGGGAGGGATATCTGACTCAAAGGGTTTAGGTACGTGCTTTATGATTACAGTTATCCATCTGCACACTCGTACGGAGCCCCCTAAGGGGATATGGTGTTTTTTTTCCCCCTGGGAAACAATTTGGTGCCCATATAACAGGTATATAAAATAAAAAGTTTAGCTGTTTGGAGGTTCACCAAATCCTGATAACATTCATTGTGTTGTATGTTTTCCTGTTATATTTCCCTACTCTGTCTGTTGTGTTATGCGACGTCCTCAGTGTGAGTCTCTCCCAGTATTCTGTGTTACTGTGAGAGGAGGTCAGCACGCTGTTATTCTCTGTTTGCTAAAATTAATTAAATCATTTTAAATTGCTTGAGTTAATTTTTTTTGTATGTGACAGTAGTTGTAATATGATTTTTGTTGTATACTCCAGCAGACCCCTGTGACCATGTAGTTAGGATAAAGCGGGTTAGATAATGGATGGATGGATGGACAGCTCTTGTTTTGAAATGTTTTAAATGCTTTTCTATTAATTTTGGTTAAATGTTAATGTAAGCATTCAACAGCCTTTCCACGTGGTTTTCTTTTATTAATAGGAGGAATCACAGAGCTTGAATACTCACCTTTAATGTTCTTTAATGTTCTATAATTAATATAACATAAATTTTCACATTAATAAAAAAAGAGAAAACATCAAGAACTAAAGTGTGTTTGCATTATTCCTTCGTGGCGGTTTGTACGGCACGTTGCATAAATGTCACAGCGCAGAAGCTGCGAGGGTTAACCGAATCCAAAGGGCAGGACGCAGCAGTACGGCACGTGCGGTGGAGAGACCGGTTACGCGGACAAGTTACTATCTGGTGCCCACCACTTACCATAGCCTGCGCCCCTGGTGCTTTGAGGTCACAGCAGCTTTTATTATGTGTGCGCCGCCGCATATTCAGATAAGCATCAGATACCATCGCGTGCTACTGTACATCCTTTTCCGGAAACAGTAGAGTTTAAGATTTTACTCACACAGTTATATTCCACAGAAAGGGATATTGGCAAGTTTATAAAAGTAGGCCATACATTCAAACAAAGATCGTTGGGTCCGCGAAGCAGCAGCGCTAAGCACTGCACTACGTGTTTAATAAAAGGAAATTACATTAGTTAGCTAACTACCTGCATCTATATGTACTAGCTCACAGACAGCTTTTTATTTGTTCGAGTTACGAAAGGAATTCATATTTCACGTATTGAGTGTATGTAAAGTCTGACCAGTCCAATGCAGGCTCACTCATTTAATTTTCTGTCAAACCTGCTTATCTACACCGACAAACTGTGGGATTCAACATGAGCATCTAAAGAGTTCAATCCAAATCGGGCCACTTTAATTCCCGCCGCATTTAGACAAGAAATGTGCCCTCGCTAAAAAGCCAAATTTGAACATTGTAGTCAACTCCGCTGGCAAACCTGGCACACTGGGTCATCCGTTGCACTGTGCAAAACAAACTGCGATGGGCACGGCAGAGAGCTAAATCGTGTTGCGGCCGTTTTTATTATCACGCTTATGACAAGATTGATCCCTAAGTTAAATAGCAAGCGATGCTTATACTTAGCCCAAACGTAAGTATACTAGAGAAATTCATTGACAAGTTAGTCAATGTTAGACAAGCCCTGTTATCGGTGATGCAAAGAAGAAGACGCCAACTTTCAGTTGACTGTGATATTTAATATTCGCTCTAAGGAGTTAAATCGATTTGGATCTCTTTAATTTTCAAAGTTCTTTGACAAACAGGTTTTTTTTTTTTGTTAAATGAAGTTGAATTTTGCATTGACGAACACGGGAAGAATGGCCAAAGTTAATGGTAAATTTGGCATATTTTTAATATAAAACGGCATAGACTGATTGTAATATTGAAGTGACCCCCTAAATTGTTAAATCACTTTGGCTCACTTTCATTTTACAGTTTTGTGACAAGAAATTGTTAGATGTTGACGGCTAAAGGCGGATACGAAAGTCCCTTTTTTCTACTAAGATTAGCACACTCCCATATCTAAAGCACGAGTCGGTCTCCGGTGTTTAAGGGGCACTCAATGGTTGAATAATGCCGGCTCATGCCCTAAAGGCTCACCGGCTCACTACTAGCTAACTTGCACGCTCCAAAGTGGGCAGCACAGGACTATCTATTAGGTACCGTAAAGGTTTAAAGGGGACAAATGACAACAACGTCGACGTGCTATATGCCGTTTTTTTAGATTAAGATAGTATGACCGTCCTTGGGCGGCACGGTGGTGCAGTAGTAGCCCTGCTGCCTCACAGTTAGGAGATCCGGGTTCACTTCCCGTGTCCTCCCTGCTTGGAGTTTGCATGTTCTCCCCATGTCTGCGTGGGTTTCCTCCCACTGTCCAAAGACATGCAGGTTAGGTGAATTGGCAATCCTAAATTGTCCCTGGTGTGGTGTGTGGGTGCGCGCACTGCGGTGGGCTGGCGCCCTACCCGGGGTTTCTTTCCTGCCTTGCTGGCTGGGATTGGCTCCAGCAGACCCCCGTGACTCTGTGGGTTGGATAATGGATGACCGACCTTGCCGCTGATATGTAATAAAAATGAATGATAGTGTCTATTCTTTTTCCCATCACCGTAAACACGAAAATGTGGTAAATTAGCCAATTAATATACCGTATGATTACGCAAGTATCACCTACAGTTTCACTTAGGGATCCATCTTGTGAAAAACATGATACTAAAAACGGCCACAACACGATTTAGCTATCTCCTGTACCCTTTAAATATTTATTTATTTGTTTAGCAAAGTGCAACGGACGATTTTGAAATTGGGCTTTTTAACAAGGGCACATTTCTTGACCAAAAACGGTGAGAATTAGAGTGGGCCGATTTGGACTTAACTCTTTAGATGCACGTTAAATCCCACAGTTCATCGGTGTATAAGCGAGTGCGATAAGTTTACCAGAGACCCACAATGGACTGTGCAAACTTCTACGGAAGCCTATTAGGGCCACAGAGAAGAAACAAGAATACGGACATAGTAAAGAAAAAAAGTATTTGTCGAGAATAAATTCGACATGTTGACTTTATTCTCGTAGTTTGTCAATAAAGTAGAACATCGTAAATTAAACTTCATCGTAAAATGATTATTTTAATTTACTACACTTTCTCAAACCCCATCATAAGTTAATGTTGCACATTAAATACTTTGTGTTGAATGTTCCCCGAGCCAGATTTTAATCGCTACGTATTTTTGTTAAACCGATTTCCTCTTCCACTGGGGCGGTTAGTTTGGGGTGGGGGATATGCCGCAGGCAGCGATTACCACACAAAATACATTCAATTTCATGATATCCCTGCTCCCTGAACCTTTAGATTGCTAAGATAAATACTTGATATCATTTTCATGATGAAATGCATTAAATCATGTATTAAACACGTGGGGGTTAGGGTGGCGTGGAGGTTGCACTGCTGCCTCGCAGCATGGGGGTCCCGGGTGTCCCCTCCCTTGAGTTTGCATGTTTTTCTGGTGAGTTTACTCGGCGTGCTTCAGTTTTCGGGTCTTGTTCTGCTATATTGACCCTGCTAGTGTATGTGTTGCTCGTATTCACCCTGCGATGTGCTGGCGTCCCGTTCAGGATTTGTTCCTGCCTCACGCACGATGCTTGCTGGGATGGGCGCAACCCTGAATGAATGGCATAATTAAACATGTATAACGAAGATTTGTTTTAAAGTTCTGAACACTGAGTGGTCTAGGTTTATAACTGGTTTTAATTTCACAAAGACGTTTATCGGGTGGTGATTGGTTATGTGGAGAAAGAAAAAGGAAAGATAGGAACTGAGGTTTTGGTATACGTCAGATAGACAGCACGCATGCAATAAAGAAAGCCAGCTCAGAAGAATATCCATTGAATTCTGTGTATTCTGTGTTCGTGTCATCGACCACCAGATCACAACCCCAACATTTACACAATATTTAAGTTTAAGAAGCGTGTAGCGATTAACAACTGGGTCGGGGACCACTTAACACAAAGCATTTAATGTGCTATATTAACTTATGACCGGTTTTTATAAAAGTCAACATGTCGACATTGTTCTTGACATATACTTTTTTTCTTCACTATGTCCGTATATATTTTTTTCTTCTTCGTGGCCCTAATACGCTTCCGTAAAGTTCACATGCAATCAATATGTGAAATATGAATTTCTTTGGTAACTTGTTCGGATAGAATCTGTCTGTGAGCTAGTAGTGCGTAGTTAGCTAATGCCATTTGCTTTTATTACACATTTGTGCAGTGCTTAGCGCTGCTTGTGCAACGATCTTTGCTTGAATGTATAGCCTGCTTTTATAAACTTGCCAAAATCCATTTCTGTGGAATGTAACTGTGTGAATAAAACCTCGATCTGTTTAGCGGTATGTACTGTTTCTAGAAGATGGTGTGCAGTAGCACGAGATGGTATCTGGTGCTCATCTGAATGTATGCGGCACACACGCAATAATAGCAGGTGCGATCTATGGAAGTGGTGGGCACAAGATAGTCGCATACGCACCAAATTGTTTCCCAGAAAAAAAATACACCATATCTCACCTGGGGCTCCTTACGAGTGTGCAGACCGATAACATAAAGCAAGCACCTAAACCATTCTACACTCAAGTCCCAGCTGTCAAGAGATGGAAGTGACGTCAAATTGAAGCGCCGTAGTCTTGGCAAAGTCCAGCCCCGAAGCGCACTTTTGTGATTTCTTAATCTAACTTTATTCCGTACGTACGAGATAAGGGCAATTCCATATTATTTTTTTCACTGTGCGGTTCAGAGCTTCCCTACATTACCAAACTTAAGACGGTTTCATGATTTTTTTAACGTCACCGCTATTCGCCCATGCAATAGCCCGGCCCTGTTTCCACGTTCACATAGGATTTCTCCAGCGCTCTATTCAGATCGTAAACGCTACCTGGCAAATAATTAAGACAAGTCCAAAGTGGGGTCTCGGATTTTTGTGAATCCTGTCGCCCACTGAACTCGGGCTAAATGCCGATCACAAAGGGGACAACGAGCGGCGTATACCGCAGACTGGTGAACGTAAACGGTAGAGATGAAGTGGCTGCCGATTACGACCGGACTACCGCGAATCTCTCTCGTTTAACTGTCGTTCTTTCTTGGGATTCACCGCCCACACGCTGTCGTCGTTTACCTGTCCCCACGAAATTCCTGCGCCACTTCCCTTCCTTTCACCTCCTCTCTCCGTCGGTAATTCCTCCCCTGCCCGATGCTTACCCTCATTCATTCTCTCGCTCACCGCACTTTCTCTCTTTCTTCATCATCTTCGTCTTCTCGATTTTGTCGCAGAACTGCATATAAGTCCCATAAGCTGGAGCAGCCCGCCATAGGAATTAAACAAACAAAACGAGTCATCAACAAGCGACATGCTAGAAAAGTTCCTATCAATCAGTAAACACTACCATCTACTGTACGGGCGGAGGGTTTTATATAAACGTTTAAAATAAACTCAATAATTAGGCTCCGTGCAGGATAGTCATGCTGCCCAGCACTGGTTCCAGCCTTGCACCCTGTGCTATCAGGATCGGCTTCAGTTCCTTGAGATCCTAAAATGGATTATTCCAGATTTGAAATGGTTATGATGAACTTAATGATTAACGTTTGCCTATGTTACAAGATGAGCTCCGGCTCCCTCACAGCCCTAAACTGGATTAGCCAAGTTTGATGATGGATGTTTAGGCTGAAAATGAAATTCAAGTTAATGTTTCTGTCCCATCTCCATTTTCCAGGGTGGGACTACTGCAGACATTCTTTGTTCAGGTTAACTGGACTGGTGTTTGTTGCGTGAAACGTGCGGCCACTCATTCAAGAGACTTCTCAGCTCCCAGAACATAAATACAGTCTAGATTAGAGCCCAATAAAGATGGATCAACCTGTTCATTTAATTCTTCCAAAATAACATCAAGTCTAGTTCTGAAGGTCCCTAAAGTCATATTGTCTGCCACACTACTTGTTCACCTATTCCAAGTATCTATGTTTCCCTGTGTGTGGGAAAACTTCCTAAAGTTTATATGAAATGCACCTTTCATGAGTCTCCAGCTGTGTTCCCGTGATCTTGCTGAACTCATTTTAACTCAAGGATGTTTGCAGTTCTAGGGGGGTTTGGGGAGAGAGACCTGTTTATTGAATACCTTGCAGTGTGGAAGTGCACGAGAACATGGGTGACAGTGACTCTTACACTGTAACAGGTAAAAGATACTGTGGCTTTCATCTGGTCAAAAAGACACATGCGGGACATCAGAGATTTAAAAAAGATATAAATAATAACCTCAAAAATACCAGAGGCAGTCTAAAAATCTAAAATTTAAAAAAAAAAAAATTTCAAATTTTCGAGAAGTTAACAACATAAAAGACCCTCAAAACCAAAACCACAAAGCAGTAGTTTAAAAGGAAGCAGAGACCCTTTGAAGTGCTGGCTGACTAATGGGGGCAGAGAACCGCTTTGAGAGAACCTCAGGTGCTGGAGCCGATGACAACACCTGATGACAATGAACTGATGAGTTTGGAAGTTTGCAAGTTTTTTTTCTTGTCTTTTTAAGGAATCAAAGCCAGTTGGGTCAGAAGCCAGGGCCTATTAAGCCCATTGCAGCATTCCTTTTGTGATTTGGGGCCATTAAAAAAAAAACATGTTGCTGTTGTTGATGAGGGGAATCACCTAAAAACTTCATGACAGAACTAACAGACAGGAGAAATACAAGGAACACATACTGGACACTAAAAAGAAACACATTAACCACAAAAATAAACTACAAAGACAGGAGAAGAAACAAAAAGGTCAAGATCAACAGCTGGACGTAAAACATCAACTTATGTCATTTAATTTGGTCTCATGGAGTCATAGCGAGTGTCAAGATCCAGGCTTGAAAGAATACCCAGGATATCCATCTCTCTCCTAGGCTAAGGGGTGAGAGATGTGGAGGTCATCGTGACCTCAGGGACATTAATGCCCACCATGCAGTTCCAGTGCCGTGGTCCAAGCACCTGGTGTGGAGAATTTAACAGGTATGGTAACCTGCCGTTGTCTCAGAGATCTGTGAAACTCCTAAGTCGTGACACCCTGTCACCTCAACTTCTAAAACCAGAAAAATAAAACACTCTAGACCCAATTAATATTAAAAGAGCTTAACTTATTTATTAACACAACAAAACAGAACACAGAAATAAAAGACTAAATGCTTAAAATAAGTCATAATAAAAATATTAAAATAATTCAGCAGCGATGACACACATTCAAACCCTCCTATCTATCTTCAAGATGATCTCTGTCATTTTACAAAACTAATTCTGTTTGTTTAGATCAGAACTGTCAGCTCAAAGTTGTTCAGATCCTCTGGCTGTGAATTCACGGCTGTCCCACCATGGACGGACCCTCCTCAGATGAAATAAACTAACTTGGAAAGGGACAACCCTATACACAGCATTCAAATATACCTTTCTTTGCATTAATGAGTTCATGTTTCCTTATTCCTAATTTTATATTCTCTTCCATGTATCATAAATTTTACATTTAAGATTATTTCAACTCAGTATAATGAGAAAATACTCAATTATTTCAAATGTCACAGTTCAAGAGATCAAATTACTCTGATGGACTTGACAGATGATTAAAAATTTTAAAAATGTTTTTTGATTAAAGGCTCCCAACTCAGTTCTTAAGCCAAGCTTTCACTAGTGGACCAGGGTGGGCTGGTTTCTTGACACTATCTATCTATTGTGTCCTGATGGGGGCTCTCCAGCAGCCCAAACCTGGCAGAAGCAGACGCCAGGCACAAGTTTTGCACATGGCACATGTTTTTATTTAGTGGGGAAACAGTTTCCTTTACTCTCCACCACACCAATAAAGCTCCAAGCACAAGATACACAGTTCTTTCTTTCTTTCTTTCTTTCTTTCTTTCTTTCTTTCTTTCTTTCTTTCTTTCTTTCTTTCTTTCTTTCTTTCTTTCTTTCTTTCTTTCTTTCTTTCTCAAACCCCGTCATAATTTAATGTAGCACATTAAATACTTTCTGTTAAATGTTCCCCGAGCCAGTTGTTAATCGCTACGTATTTCTTAAACTGATTTCCTCTTGCACTAAGCGGGGGGCATTGGGGCGCAGGCAGTGATTACCACACAAAATACATTAATTTCATGATATCCCTGCTCCCTGAACCTTTAGATTGCTATGATAAATACTTGGTATCATATTCATGATTCAATGCATTCAATCATGTATTAAACACGTGGGGGCACGGTGGCGTGGAGGTTGCACTGATGCCTCGCAGCATGGGGGTCCCGGGTGTTCCCTCCCTTGAGTTTGCATGTTTGTCTGCTGGGTTTACTCGGCGTGCTTCAGTTTTCGGGTCTTGTTCTGCTATATTGACCCTGCTAGTGTATGTGTTGCTCGTATTCACCCTGCGATGTGCTGGCGCCCCGTTCAGGATTTGTTCCTGCCTCACACACGATGCTTGCTGGGATGGGCGCAACCCTGAATGAATGGCATAATTAAACATGTATAACGAAGGTTTTTTTTTTTTTTTAATTCTGAACTCTGAGTGGTCCAAGTTTATAACTAGTTTTAATTTCACAAAGACGTTTATCGGGTGGTGACTGTTTATGTGGAGAAAGAAAAAGGAAAGATAGGAACTGAGGTTTTGGTATACGTCAGATAGACAGCACGCATGCACTAAAGAAAGCCAGCTCAGAAGAATTTCCATTGAATTCTGTGTTCGTGTCATCGACCACCAGATCACACCTCCAACAATAAGTTTCCATCCAGTTTTTTGCGACGTTTTGTTATCGACAAACAGAATTTACGTAAAAAAATGTGCTGTCTCCAGCTTGTTTCCATCCAACTGGCTTTTTATCGATAAAATGGCGTGCGTGATGGCGTCATCCCCCCCAAAACGAACTGTCGCATAAGTTTTGTTGTATCGGGAAAAAAGATCTTCCCTTGAGCCGTTTCCATACATAATTTTGTGTATGTCGCAAATTATCTACCTTTTATTTTCCACGTTACACCCCCTCCACTAAACAAAGAAACAAAGAAATGGAGAGATTATTCAGACAGTTTTTTGAAATTTGCCAGCTTACTGTTATTTCAGTTTCACAAATAATTTGAATTGTACATAATATCCGAAGACGACAGCAGAATGAAGCAGTTGCTTGTCTGATAGCCCTAGAGCTCGAAGAAAGTACCCCAGTGCGACGAAACCCACGGGTATAGGAGAGACGCCGGAATAAGACCTTCTGGGAGGAGGTGGTGGAGAGACACTTCACAGAAAATCTCTGGCTGCAACATTTTAGAATCACACGGCCGATGTTTGAGATGTTGTGTGGATTCATCATTCCTGATGTTGCGCCCATCACAGGTTGCCACCGACCACCGGTTCCAACCCAAAAGCGGATTGCCATCGCCCTTTACAAGCTGGCAACCTGCGCCGAATATGGAGTAGTTGGAGAAACGTTCGGGGTTAGTAAAACTACCGTCCATCGATGTGTATATGCTGTGTGCACCGCTATTAAAGAAAAATTAATGCGGCGTTATATCAGACTTCCAACTGTAGCGGAGGCCAATGAAATTGCATGCTGCAATTCCCTGGTGCATCTTGTGCCACAGATTTACAGTGCGCTGGATGGCACGCATGTGCTTATTCTTCCCCCGACGGAAGGCTACCGCGATTACATTAATCGCAAAGGGTGGCCATCTATTGTTCTCCAGGCCCTTGTTGATGACAGGTGCATGATACGAGACATTTGCGATGGCACTCCTGGAAGTGCCCATGATGCAGCTGTGTTTGCAGCATCGGATCTGTACAGGTGAGCCTACCTTTCAACATCCCTTCTCAGTGCGATAACAACTGAATTAGTACTGTAACCTGCTTCCCTTAAGGTTTTTAATTAAAACTGAAATTTGAATTAATACAAAATAACGACGTTTAATCAAAAAAACTAAAGTTAATATTAATGAGAGAATTTCTCATATATGCTAAAACATCTGCCATTTAATAATAAGAAAAAAATGTTTAGATAATGAAACACACGGTTTATTAAATATTTTGATTGGCACAGTAAATTACCTTTGCGGTTTTTGTATTATTTAGACATCCTGAGAGACACCCTCAGGCTACAGTTGATGTGGAGGGAGTTCAGGTACCCCTTTTAGTAGCAGGAGACCCAGCCTATCCGCTACTGCATTGGCTTATCAAAGGTTATCCTGGTCCCAATTTGTCTCAAGAACAAGAAGCATTCAACTCTCACTTGTATCATGTGACACGTTTATTTGCGTTAAAGCCCTTTTTTCCGACAAAAAGTGTTTCCAATGTAGTTTTTGCGACATCTGAAGTATCGATATGGAATTTATGCGCTAAAGTTAAACGGAAAAATATTATGTCGACATGTACAACATTTTATCGATAATTAGCATTTCCATCAGCTATATCGGTAAAAACAAATTGAAGCGCTAAATATTTTTTCGCAAAAACTCCTTGGATGGAAACCTGTCACCGCTACACAGTTTGGAAGAACTCTGCCGCCATCTACTGGTGACAAAGGGTGGGCACACTGAACTGAAGGGGGTTTTTAGGAGACACAAAAAGAAAACCGTATTAAAAAAGTCTCCAAAGTTAAATAAAAAGTTGCTTTCACGAGTATGGTGGGGCGTTACTTTTATTATCACGAACACTTTTTCACTTGTTTTTGTATGTATTGAATTTGCCAGCCTGAAATATTTGTAAAAACAGATACAGTACAAATAAAAAAAAATATGGAAAAACAATGGTGCTAGTAAAGGCACTAGATAATAACAAGATAAGTAGGTAGGAAAAGCGCTATTTAATAGACAGATAAGTAGGAAGGCACTATATGATAGATAGATAGATAGATAGATAGATAGATAGATAGATAGATAGATAGATAGATAGATAGATAGATAGATAGATAGATAGATAGATCTGGAAGTGCCCAGTGTTGATGTGCCAAAGCAGAAAGCCTACAATGGAATTTTGACAACACAAACATGAAACCAGAAATGGAGAAACAATCCGAGAGTCAGACGTGTGACGACTAATGGAAGCGACTGAGTGGTTCGACTGTGGTACAATTCCACTCTCTAGTGGACACTCTCTGTATTACACATGTGGTAAATCTCAGCAGTGAAGGTGGAAAAAAGTATACGATGCACTATAAAATAAAGAAATACTTAAAAATAAAACACACAACAGATGTACTTAAATGTTATTGTTAGCTAACTTAGTTTCGCTTTTTTACTTTAATCTTCTTCTTCTTTTGGCTGCTCCAGTTAGAGGTTGCCACAGTGGATCATCTTCTTCTAAATTCTTCTTTCTGTTCTTGTCATCTTGTTCTGTTACCCACATTACCTGCATGTCCTCTCTCACCACATCCATAAACCTTCTTTTAGGCCGTCATCTATTCCTCTTCCCTGGCAGCTCTATCCTTAACATCCTTCTCCCAATATACCCAGTATCTCTCCTCTGCACATGTCCAAACCAATGCAATCTCACCTCTCTGACTTTGTCTCCCAACCGTCCCACCTGAGCTGCCCCTCTAATGTCCTCATTTCTAATCCTGTCCATCCTCGACACACCAAATGCAAATCTTACCATCTTTAACTCTGCCACCTCCAACTCTGTAAACCTTTAAAGACAGGAAGTTTTTTTTTATGTTATATAAAATTCAATATGGTAAAGGAACATTTATTTTAATTATGGTTATTAATGGTTAGGCATTTTAAAAGTAAAATGGTCTCAATGTGCTTCCCCTTTTGTCTCCATTTTGTTTGAATTCCTTGAATAGTCAAACTCTGTGAAAAGTTGTGCTTGGACACAAAGTCACAGATTAAAATATACGACTAAAGCCTTTAAAGACAGTCAGCAGACAGAGAGCTGTGCTCAGTCTTGTTAGGCTCTCTAGCTGAACACATCATGCCTGACTTACTCTGACTAAGAGGACCTGCAGACTGTCTGCGGTGAAGAAGAACAGCCAAGACATAAAGTGAGAGCTGGTAAGCCTTCAAAAAGTCTTTAAACACCAGTGATCCCAGTGTCTTACATTTGAATCGTTCTGTGCTGATAATTACTGCACAGTGAATGGACTTTATGTCGCCATCTTCACAGTCTCCATTCTGCTCTTTTCATGCGCAGGTACTGAGGCTCCAGTTGTCCTTGTGCAGTCGTCTGAACCTCTGAGTGGTGAGGAGTTTTTACTGGCGAGTTTGTTTTCTCATTGATTTGGTGGTCTTATATGTCACACAAGTGCAGGCCCATTTTCATTTATCTCACTTGTTGTTTTTTTCTCCTTTCTCTGTTCTCTTGTCATTTTCTTTTTAATTTAATTTTATTGATATTATTTGAAGAACAAAACATTCCACACAATCATGTCAAACTTAAAAAAACCAAAATTCATCCCCACCTAAGAGAAAGAGAGGAAAGACTTCAACATGAGAAAATCTTTAAAAAAGAAGAAAATAAAAGAAAGGAGAATGTCCTTTTCCCCAATATAAACGGTTACTGTAAGATTTGATTAATTAACCTTGCCATAGTTTAAAAAAAGTTTTGAATGGATCCTCTAAGTGAAAATTAGATTTTTTCCAATTTCAAAAAGTACACAACATCATTTACCAACTGACTTAATAAGAGGTGGGGTGGGATTCTTGCAGTTGAGCAAGATGTGTCTACATACATGCTAGTAGTGAGATAAGGCGATTACAGTTTGTTTGTCCTTCTCCAGTTTAAGCCCATCCAGGAGCCCACCAAACACAGATGTTAGTTAGTTAGGAGTGATTGTGATGCCAAGGCTGTCTGATAGGCAGTCAAAGGTTTTGTCCAGATGTTAACATGGTGCACACCTAAAACATGTGACCCAGTGAGACTGGAGCTCAACTACAATGTTCACAGGTTGAGTCTTGGCCTGGATACATTTTGGACAATTTTTAAAGAGATAAATGTGTTTATAAAAGATTTTAAGTTGAATGATTAAGGGCTTTCTTTGTGCATATGGAGTTGGGAGTGTATACTGTGGGTGGCTGCCTTCCACTCCTTTCTGTCATATATTATTGAGATGCTGAGTCTTCAAGACTGGTCAATATTGCATCTAAAATAGAAATGGGTGGGATGTGAGGAAAATTGGGCAGGTTCCTTTAAGCAAAGTTTCTGATAAGAAAGTAATGGAAAAATTGTGTTGCTGGGAGGTAAAATTTGAAGCATAATTGTTTGTAAGATGCAAAGACATTATCTACATACATTTTTCTAATGTGTTTAAATTTCGGATGTTGTCCAAACATTAAATACTGTGCAGGTCTGAGAGGGTAGAAAAAGATGAGCATCATGTAAAGGTGCAACAGATAAGAGCTTCTCTGTCTTAGCATATTCTGAGTGATTGAAGGACAATTGAATTATTAGCGTATTAATGATAATTTGTATTTACCGGGGCACAAAGCTGGACATACAAAGAAGTACAGCAAGATTTTGTTTCTATTGCAGACCAGGTACATGTATATCGATCAGCTTGTGTCACTGTCCACATCCTTATAGCTTGTGTATTTGCAGCTCAGTATTAAAATTGAACGGTACTGCCATGCCCCTCTCCTGCTTTATGTCATTGTAGAGCTGTCCTTCAAATGTGTGGATGTTTCGAATTCCAAATAAATTAGGTTAAAATTGAACATAATCTCTTACAGAATGATTGGTTAATGTATGTGGGGAAGCTCCGGAAGGATGTTCATCTTGACAGTTTTGATTCTCCCTGTTAATGTGAGATTGAGGGAAGACCATCTTTTCAAGTCTTGTTTAATATTTTCCATGCAGATGGCAAAATTGTGATGAAAAATATCTTTATATTAACATGTTATGTTTACCCCTAGATATTTAAACTGACCTGCTAAAATAAATGGGAAGGTGTCCAGTCTAGTATTGTGTGCTACAGAGTTCACTGGGCAAAGCACACTTTTATTCAAATTAATTTTGAGTCCAGATATCTTTTGAAATTCTGCTAGTGCATTGAGAACTGCTTGTAGGGAAGTTTGTGGGTCAGATATATACAGTACCATATCATCTGCATATGCTGATATTTTCTGTTCAAGGTCTCCTCTTTATCCCTGATCCATTTCAAAACTAAATTGTCAATGGCGATTGCTAAGCACAATGGTGATAGAGGGCATCCTTGCCAAATAAAATGTTCCAGTTTAAAGTAGTTTGTGTACAAAGAGTGGTTTGATCCATTCACTTTTTTGGGCCAAACCAAATGTGGTTAATGTGGTGAAGAGGTAGTCCAATTCAACAATGTCAAATGCTTTTTCTTCATCCAAAGATAATAAGATCTCTGGGGTGTTAGATTTTATGAGTGAGTATATTACATTAAAGCAAATGTTGAAGGTTAGAAGCTAAATATCTGCTTTGAATAAATCTGGTTTGGGCTTGTGGTATTACAGAAGGAAGTACTTTCTCATCCCTTCTAGACAGAACTTTACAGAGTAGCATAACATTATTATTGAGTTGTAAAGGTGCTACCCCTGGAAAGACTCCACTTCCCAGCAGCCCCGAAGGGTACACCCCTCATTGGATGTCAGAAAGGGGTGCAGGGGCTGCTGGGCAAAAGAAGGGCCAGCGGGAAACCTGAAAGGGTGCTGGCCGGGTGTTTCTGTGTATCCCGTGTGTCCGTCCGATGTACCCACTGTGAAGTCATTAATTCCCTGAATTGTTACTCACAAGGATGAATGGACTGTGTTGTGTTTGATTGTTGTGTGAATAGTGGTGGATAAGTCGTGTGTCTTTGGAGGGCGCTCTGCCACAAATCTTACCCCTCGCCACTCAGGACTACTGTTGTGACTGTTTATTTATTAAGGACACTGTTTCTGGGATCTTCATTGTCATCCCATGTCATCCGTTTTTACCATACTGGAGCTGTGATATGGACATTGTTGTGTTTATTGTTGGAGTTGATTGTTGATTGTAATATTTATGTCTCCAAAGGATAAGTGGAAAGTTGTCTGAGTTTTGTTGTTCTTAATTAATTTTCCACATAATATATTTCACACATTTGTTTGATTCGTGTGTCTATGAGTGAGTGCTGGTCAGGTCAAGGCTGGGTGTGTTCCTGAAATCTCCACCAAAAAAATAAATTAATCACCGTCCTGTCGATGGTGTGAATCTGAGCGGTACCAGACTGCTACAAAATAGTGAGACTGATTTGTATGATGCACATTTTAATAAGTACTTATTTTACTTTGGAAAGACACAAGTTAATGCTTGGTGAAAATTATGATGTAGAATGTTGTTGTCTCTAGCTTCTATGAATGTTGATAATAGTAGTGAATGTAACTTATTTGAAATTACAGGAGTACATCAGGACCTGCTGCTTTCCCACTTTGGAGTGAGTTTTATAGCATCTGGTAATTCTGAAAATGTCAAAGTTTGTTTATCCAGTTCCCCACCTCCATGATGGGAGGTTGAGCAGATGGCCCTTTTGTGTAGTCATAAGAATCTGGAGCTAAACAGTCTCAAAACTATGGAGATGACAGTGGATTTTAGATAGATGGATGGATGGATGGATGGATGGATGGATGGATGGATGGATGGATGGATGGATGGATAGATAGATAGATAGATAGATAGATAGATAGATAGATAGATAGATAGATAGATAGATAGATAGATAGATAGATAGATAGATAGATAGATAGGTTGGATGCTTTATTAATCCCAAGGGGAAATTCACATACTCCAGCAGCAGCATACTGATAAAGAACAATATTAAATTAAAGAGTGATAACAAAGAAAGTATAACAGACAGACAAGAACTTTGTATAATGTTAACGTTTACCCCCCTGAGTGGAACTGAAGAGTCGCATAGTGTCGGGTTTCCTCAGTCTGTCAGCAGAGCAGGACGGTGACAGTAGTCTGTCACTGAAGCTGCTCCTCTGTCTGAAGATGATCTTGTTCTTTGGATGCAGTGGATTCTCCATGATTGACAGGAGCCTACTCAGTGCCCTTCACTCTGCCATGGATGTCAAACTGTCCAGCTCCATGCCTACAATAGAGCCTGCCTTCCTCACCAGTTTGTCCAGTTTTGAGGCGTCCTTCTTCTTCATGCTGCCTCCACAGCACACCACCGCGTAGAAGAGGACGCTCGCCACAACCATCTGATAGAACATCTGCAGCATCTTATTGCAGATGTTGAAAGACCGCCAGCCTTCTAAGGAAGTATAGTCAGCTCTGTCCTTTCTTACACAGAGCATCAGTATTGGTAGACCAGTCCAATTTATCATCCAGCTGCACTCATAGGTCTGCACCCTCTGCCCACAGTCACCTCTGATAATCACGGGGTCCATGAGGGGTCTGGGCCTCCTAAAATCCACCACCAGCTCTTTGGTCTTGCTGGTGTTCAGGTGTAGGTGGTTCGAGTCGCACAATTTAACAAAGTCTTTGATTAGGTTCCTATACTCCTCCTCCTGCCCACTCCTGATGCAGCACACGATAGCAGTGTCGTCATTGAACATTTGCACGTGGCAGGACTCCGAGTTGTATTGGAAGTCTGATATATATAGGCTGAACAGGACCGGAGAAAGTACAGTCCCCTGCGGCGCTCCTGTGTTGCTGACCACCATGTCAGACCTGCAGTTCCCGAGATGCCCATACTGAGGTCTGTCTGTAAGGTAGTCCACGATCCATGCTACCAGGTATGAATCTACTCCCATCTCTGTCAGCTTGTCCCTAAGGAGCAGAGGCTGGATTGTGTTGAAGGAACTAGAGATGTCCAGAAACATAATTCTTACAGCACCACTGCCTCTGTCCAAGTGGGAGAGGGATCGGTGTAGCATATAGATGATTGAATCCTCCGCTCCCACCTTCTCCTGGTATGTGAACTGCAGAGGGTCGAGGGCGTGGTGGACCTGTGGCCTCAGGTAGTGAAGCAGCAGCCTCTCCATGGTCTTCATCACATGTGACGTCAAAGCGACAGGCCCAAAGTCATTCAGCTCACTAGGACGTATTACCTTTGGAACTGGGGTTATGCAAGATGTTTTCTAAAGCCTCGGGACTCTCCCCTGTTCCAGGCTCAGGTTGAAGATGTGCTGTAGAGGACTCCCCAGCTCCAACGCACAGGCCTTCAGCAGTCGTGGCGATACTCCATCTGGATCTTTGCTTTGCTGGCACAAAATCTCCTCAGCTCTCTGCTTACCTGCGCTGCTGTAATTGTGGGTTGGGGGAAACTCTCTTCTATGCTGGTATCAGCAGAAGAATGGGTGGAGGGTGCAGTACTCTGAGGTGAGAGTGGGTTAGGGTGGTCAAACCTGTTGAAGAAGTTGTTCATCTGGTTTGTTCTGTCCACGTCTCTCTCAATGGTGGCACCCCACTTCGAGCTGCAGCCAGTGATGATCTTCATCCCATCCCACACTTCCTTCATGCTGTTATTCTGCAATTTTTGCTCCAGTTTTCTCCTGTACTGCTCCTTCGCCGCCCTAAGCTGGACTTGGAGTTCCTTCTGCACGCGCTTGAGCTCATGCTGATCACCGCCTTTAAAAGCCCTTTTCATCTGGTTCAAAAGGCCCTTGATGTCACTTGTAATCGTTGGCTTGTTGTTAGCATAGCAGCGTACTCTTATTACTGAAACTACAATGTCCATACAGAAGTTGATGTAATCAGTAGTGCAGTCAACAACCTCCTGAATGTTCTCACTATGTGACCCCTGCAGGATATCCCAGTCCGTAGTTCCAAAGCAATAGGAGAGATCCCACAATATTATCCCCTCTCTACATACTTACTACCGCTGTGAAAGTTGTGGAAACCTTCAAATCTCCCAGGACATGAAATGGGAAACCAATGTAGGATCTATCTTAAAAAGGGTAAAACAGTGAATGCACTTCTTGTGACAGCTGAGGAAGTTCAACTTTCATAACAGTTGCAGGCTGAGTTTTACACAGCAGTCACCGATTCTGTTCTCAGCTCATCCATAACTGTGTGGTTCAGATCAGTGACTAAACATAACAAAAACAGGAAACATTGAAAAATCATTTCTTCCGAAAATATCATTGGTGCCAGTCTGACCATCTTAAAGGATCTGTATTATTTCCAGAGTCATGAAACGAGCTAGGAAAATCATTACAGATCTCGAACACCAAGGCCTCAAGCTTTTTGAACTTTTTACATCAGCCAGCCATTATAAATTAATATATGCCAAAACAAACATATAATAACAGTTTTTCCCAAAGGCCATTAAGGTCACAAGTGGTTAGTTTCATCCCCCCAGGGCCTTGCAATACTTTTTAGATAATACTGCCCTGCAACATATTAATTACGATATTTTTAACTATTGAGACCCTCCCCAATGGGGTGACATGCTGAAACGTAATTGCCATGTCTGTTGAGGGCTGTTTACCCATTACCGAGGCATCCGCAGGTTCACAGCGCACCACAGGTTTGCAACACCACAGAGGCACAATGCATCTGTCGCCCGATGGGTGATGCTGGGAACCTTGTTAATTGGTGAGTCATCAAAACTTTAGTCAAATTCCTTGACGCGTGCATACTTGGCTTATCAATGTGATTCTTAATCTGAAAAAATACCTTTTTCATATTTAGATAAAGTTTGAGATCTTTGACATTTTGTTTCATACAATAGCTTTCACCTTGATTTCATATTGTTGCCAAGCATTGTGGCTACAGAGCGTTTTAGTATGTTGGCACTGATAGTTCTCGGGGTAAAAGGGATAAATGAGTAGTAACATACTCTTGTTTTTGTCAGTGGCAGATGTCAATTGTTCAATATCTTCAACACGAGTTATAAATGTTTGCTTAACTTCAAGCTGAGCACCAAGTACACTAATATTACTCTTAGACTTTTTCATATTTTCCTATATTTTTCATCATTCTTGCTAGAATTTCTTTAAAGGTTACATCAAGTTATTATATAAATGTACCTTCTGGTCTTTAATATCCTGAAGCTGCTTGTCATTTCTTTTTTGCATACCCTTCATTATATCCCTTATATGTTTCTGTGTGCCACTCTTTATGTCTATTATATTCCCCCTGAATTCAGTAATCATTACCTTCAGCTTAGACAGTTCATTTGCATCTTCTCTTCATGGAAATCAGTTGAAGTTGATGCTATTGACTCATTTCACTGGGGGTGTTTCTAGTGGTTGACAATGGGGATTGGGAGGCCATGCTAAGTTTCTATTATCCTCCCGAGATCAGTGGATTCTCACTGCTTGTCTCACTTCCAGTTTTGTTAACACTTTCTCTCTCGTATGGAGCTGATTCTGTGGCATGAGATGTTGGCAGATCTGTTCTTTCACCTTTCTCTTCCAAGTCAGTCTATATCATGCTGTATTGTGAACTAGAACTTGAGCCTGGTTTAAACTTTAATTAAACCTTAGCCTCCTTTTCCTTCTCTTTCTGAATCCTTGGTATGCTGCTCATGATTGTATATACTTGCATTTACGTGTAATTAAATCTTCTTGGGTTGACTAAATACAGGCTACCTCAGAATGATAGTAGCAAAAAAGTAGAAACACCACTGCCAGGAGAGCTTCATCCTAGATGTCCACCTCTCACAACAGATGAGACTCTTGTGTTTTCCCTCTCTCTTCTTTCTCTATTTCTCTCCCTCTCTTATCTATTGCTCTTTCAAATTCACGTTCCTCTGTTCTTAAGGCACCAGATTTTGTTGTAAATCGGAGAATGAAAGATGAAATTGGAGAATGGAGTGACAAGTGGTGTATTAGACCTGGTGAAACCTGATAAAGAAAGAGAAATACTGAGACAAAGAAGGGGTATAAAATTAATGTTTTTGAAACAATTGTGAAAATCCTGGACATCGAAACCAGTCAAAAGATGGTTGTGAAAGAAAAATTTGTTGGCATTGACCACAAAGGTTGTAGACATAAACCAAAAGCAGACCAGAATGAACCCCAAAATACTGCAGAGACATAAAATGAATAAAACAAAAATGTGACCATAACACTATATTCACCTGTGAGAATTAAAAATGCAGAGAGAGTCAGACAGATAAATGGACAGATGGAGAGGTGGCACGTGTCAGGGGAACACTGGTTAGCATTGTGTTAGTGGAGTTTCTAAGGAGATGTGCAGCAACACCACTGATGGGTGGATCTCTGGTAAGCAAAAGAAGATTAAGAGGTGACATGATTGAAGTGTTTAAAATTATGAAGGGAATTAGTACAGTGGATCCAGACTTGTATTTTAAAATGAGCTCATCAAGAACACGGGGACACAGTTGGAAACTTGTTAAGGGTAAATTTCGCACAAACATTAGGAAGTTTTTCTTTACACAAAGAACGATAGACACTTGGAATAAGCTACCAAGTAGTGTGGTAGACAGTAAGACGTTAGGGACTTTCAAAACCTTCAGCTTGCCCAGTACTCTGTGGTTTACTCTCTCTACTTCATCCAACCTACACTCTCTCTCTTATTTTCTATAGGTCATTCCAAGTACTTCTTCCACCTCTTCAACACACTCTCTCTGCTTGTCAGAGAATTTCCATCTGAATCCTTTATCACCCTGACCTGCGGCACGTCCTTCCCCACTCGGTCCCTCTGTCTGGTCAATCCATACGAGGTTTTTTCTCTTTACTTTGTGTCCATCTTCTCATATAGTTCAACATACCTTTTCCTTAGCCTTCACCATCTCTCTCTTCACCTTGTGCCACATCTCTTTATATACAGTAGGGTGTCCCAAAATTCACGCAAGAAGTAATTTTGATAGAGAACACAGGTTTTTAATTAAAAATTGTAAGTTTTTAATTGATTCATAAAGTGTACAGTATAGGGTTATGTATGGAATAGCATATCGGGTAAATGGCCTCCACGGCTTTGCTGGCATATATGCACTCTTTTGTCGAAATTTTCCATGACCGTTTTGCATAAATGTGGCTGAATTTCATTGATACAGCGCTCAATTTCCTCCTTCAAGGTGTGGGAGGTACTTTGCTTGATGGTATAAACCTTCGACTTCAAAAAACCCCAAAGAAAAAAGTCCAACGGCATTAAATCGCATGATCTGGACGGCCAATTCTGATCACCAAAACGGGAAGTTACACGATCAGGAAATGACTCATGCAGTAATTGAATTGTTTCTCGGGCTGTATGGCATGTGGCACCGTCTTGTTGAAACCACATGTCGTCCACATCCATATTTTGCAATTTAGGCACAAAAAGCTGGATTATCATGTTGCGATAGCGAGCACCATTAACTGTTATTGCCTGACCAGCTGCATTTTCAAAGAAGAATGGTCCGATGATGCCTCCAGCCAAAAATCTGCACCAAACAGTGACACGTTGTGGATGCATTTGTTTCTCCACAATCACTAATGGATTTTCTGAATCCCAAATGCGACAATTTTGAAGATTAACGAAGCTATCAAGATGAAAATGAGCCTCATCGCTGAAGATGAGTTTGTTCGAAGAAGTTGATGAAGTTAAATCACTATTCCGACCATATTTTGTACGAAAATTGTGAACTGTAGCTGCCAAACCTTCATTATTTTTAAAATATTGCTCAACAAAGAAAATGCGTTGTCCTTTCGTGTAGCACTCCATTTTTAATAACCCTGAACTGTGAGCTGTCACGCTGTCTTTTTTTTTTGTTGGCAACACTTTACCGCACAAATGGCGGCAAATTCAAATCTTGCATGAATTTGGGGACACCCGCTACATTTGTCTGCTTTCTTCATCTCTCTAGTTATCTCAATTCATTTTCGCTAACTTCTTCCTCTTCATGCATTCCTGTACTTCCTCCTTCCACCACCAACTCTCTTTGTCTTGACATGTCACTCAAGAACCTTCCCAGCTCTCCCTTACCAATTCAGGTGTAATGTTCCAATCTATCGTGTTTTTACTTCTACTAGATATGTGACCATCCTCTCTGCACTTGTAACAAAAGAAATACTCATTCCTCTTTACAGTTGGAAACTTCTCATCATTTACATCCTCCCTATCCATTTGTCTGGATTTCACAAAGGGTTGTTTGGACTCTTTTTCAAGTCTCTGTAGGGGTTGTAATGCCAGTACCTTTAATTCTTTTTGCAAATCCTTCACTTGTTTCTGTGATGCTTGCGATTCAGTGTCTTTCTCTTGTTTAAAGTTCTTAGTCTTTTTGGTCTCTGCAAGGGCACCTTTAGCTTGGATATGTGCATATCTATGAGTCTTTTCTAATCGTACTTTCAAATCAGAAATTTCAGCTTTTAAATTGTTCACATCAAATGACTCAACTTTATCTTCTTCCTGCACACTAGTGGAGTAAACTCGTGATCGCTTTGTGCATAAATTGGGCTAAGCACTTTGAGCTACATTTTTTCTATGAAAATGTGCTATATAAATAAATGTTGTTGTTGTTGTCTGTGCTGCCCCCACGAATTTCTGTGAGCAGTTTCAGAAATGATGGGGGGTTGTCTTTTCTCTCCTGAAGTCTAAGATGTATCAGCATGAGTTCAGACTCATTGGACCCCTCTTAATAACTGCTCCACTCATGCTTTATCCGCTAAGCAAGCAACTTCTCTAACCTCCTAAGGATCATAGACAATTGCTCCCCTCTTTGCTGACTTAGCAAATGCACCATACAAATCTTCCCTTGACTCAGTGGTCCTGAATGTTTTCTACCGCTTCAATATACGCAACAGGATAAGCTTAGGGATTAGCCACTCTTATGGCTTGAATGACTTCCAAAGCAGGCCCTTTTGAAATTTCAATCAACCTCCTTCGCTTCTCTTTGACCATAAGCATTGCTTGGTCTGTTCAAACATCTAAACTTTCTTTACCTTACACCTGGAAGGTCTCTCAAATTCAAAATGATGTCTGATGTTGTTTCTGTAATGATGCCTGACAAATCAAGACATTTCCTCATGTATTTAATTATGATGGGTGAAGATGATGCTTTAAAATTATGGTAAGCGTTCAAAGGACCATTATCCGAAAAGTCAAATGAACAAACGGCTCTTTTGCTCATCAAAGAATTGTTTGAAGCAGAATATTTAATGATGCAGGAATTTGGACTTCCAGAAGACATAAACAAATCTAAGGTTAAGAAAGAGATAACAGTAGGCAAAGTGTCTGGCGCATAGTGCCCGCCTGTGGATTGGAGAGAGAAGTGAGCAGGGGGCAGAGCCCCCTAGTTTTATAAAAGAGAAAGCCATTTTAAAACATTTAAACATAATTAAAGGCAACTGGAATCTAGAATATAAATACAAGGAATGGCCTAAATTAAAAAAAAAAATTATATACATATTTTCCCTATCCATTTTCTGAACTATTAAAATTGAGTAAAGTAACCTTTATCTTGAAGAAAGGGTAACCTCAGCCTAAAACTCATAAAAAGGACATCTTACATTTAAAATCTCTATTATAAAAAAACATCCTGGAGAGGAACACTAGGGAGATGAGACATGATCTTCACGTGAAGAACACGGAAGACACTTAAAAGACCCGCAAGATGAAAGAGTTTGGCCAGGAAGCATCTCACGGGCACGTTAAACATGAGACTTTGTGCCAGGACCGTCTTGCGATGACGTAGAACATGAGGTTCTTGCAAGACACGCCCTACTTACGACCAATATCAAATAAGACCATGGGCAACAAAACACTCAGTCATGTAAAGGATTTGAGAACACACAGATCCAGGGCTCTCAGTGTATATAAAGTGTAGAAGGACAATGCGTTATGAATGAAATGTCAATAACTAAGTGAAGAAGAAAGCAGTGTGGAGAAAAGAGACTCAAAAGTGTTGGAGATAAAAAGAAGCAAAAAAGAAAAAGAATAATCTAGGTGCAAATTCAGAAAATAAGGAAAGTAATTATCAGCCCGGAAAAAGTGGAATTGAAAAAAAGCACGTCCAATCGGGCTCAGAATTAAATGACAGAGAGTAAAAGACAAAGTAGAACTTCATAAAGACGTTCACAAACATTGGTGCTGTACACATGCAGAGCAGGTTAGAGATTATGAAAGCAGTGGAATTCAAAAAGCTCAAAAAAAAGTTTTCGCGTTACACATGTGGAGAAAGTTAAAGAATATGAAAGTAGGAAAATTAGAAAGTATAAAAAAAAAGAAAGTAAAGATCGCTATAGCGCAAACAAATGGAAATTATTTCTCAAAAAAAGGAAAATAATCACCATGGACCAGGTGTCATTGAAAAAAGCAGGACAAAGCAAGGTCAGAAATAAAAGACAGAGTAGAAAGCAAAGTAAAACGTCATAAAGAGGTTAAAAAACAAGGGGGCCAAACACAAGCAGAGCAGGTTAGAGAAAATGAAAAGTGGAATTCAAAAGACTCAAAAAAAATATAGGCTCTGTCACACATGTGAGCATGGGAGGCAGTTAAAGGGCTTGAGTAAGGGCAGTTCCAAATCATACTAGGATGTGGCAGAGTGCAATGACTCTTTATCTCCTTTTCCTGCAGACCATTTATGGGAAACTCCACCTGGCCCTCTTGACGTCACTTTCGGAACCAAGCCTATGGAAGAAGACCTTGCTGGCTCCGGCCCCTGTGATGTCACATCCGGGCTCAAGCCTATGGCTTTAAAAGCCTCCACCTTTCCCTATTCCCTCAGTTCTGTTTTAGACTCGGTTTTGTGCACAGCAGTGCTATTATTTAAAACTACAATTGGCATCCAGGAAACCAAATATACGGGTGGCTGCCCCAAACCTTGCTATGGCTCTTTGTGGCTTTTGTGAAAGCGCAAAACACATGCAGAGCAAGATACAAAATATGAAAGTAGAAAAAAACGACACAGTCAAAACAAAGAAAGTAAACATTGCATTATCGCAAACAAAGAGAAATTATTACTCAGAAGTAACGAAAAGGCAAATAGAGATCGAATATATGGACATAGGCGATATGTCAGAAGTATGTAAATATTGTAAGGCTTTGAAGTCAGAGAATTTCAAAAACAGGTTTACCTCACATGCATTTATTGGTTACTTTGCAAAAAAAATTATTAACTGCCGATGATGTAGATCGTTTTGTCTGTACTGAAATCCAAACAAAGAAACCAATCCTGAATTATGGTACAAAGTCATTAAACACGTCTCACAGACCTC